>NC_061511.1:61801953-61843171 GCF_022539505.1 Lolium rigidum
ATTCACGGGATAACCTCGAGAGCCGATCGAGGCTCGTATTTAACGTTTACATGTATGCCCTGCAGGAAACTAAGCGAGGCAATCTCATCACCTTCACGACCGGGTATAGGTCAGGTGGCACGCCCTTGCACTTCGCAACGCCGCGTGTGACCAGAAGAGCATTGCGGGCCGTCGCTCGGAGGGGTCTCAGCCAGCCGCAGCTCTAGGCTCCCCCCGGCTCTACAGTGTTGACAAGGCCGCTGCCCGCCGGTGGGTTTTGGCAGTCAACAGGATTGTAGTATGATAAGTTTTTTCCCTAAAAGACATAGGTTTAATCGAACCTTGGGAAGCACTGCTAAAATTGTAAAGGAAACATCTACAAGACTTGCTAGATTATTTATCTTAGGTTTTCCGGACCTTTCAAGTTTAGTTTTAAGGGCGTTGTGTTCAATGATGGAAATAGGCCAGGGTTATGGTTTCTCCTGCAGCTATGCATATATACATAATTGAAGCACATATGTATAACAAATAAAATAGAGATAAGAGATTTGTGAGTAACACATCCATAAATACTCTTGCCCCTAAAGCCAGAGGTGACAAGAGCGTCTTGGTCCAACAACTGTCCTCACAGCCGCAAGCAACAATAGTTATTAAGTAAATGAATATAGACCAAAGCCTTAAGCTAGATGAATGTGCCATGATCCCGAATGAATCACTAGACATGCATGTACCGTTACTTTCCCCTTTCTGTCACTAAGGTTTCACGATAGCACGCCGTTCTCCACTCATCCTACCTCTTCCCTTGATCGAATTGAATAATATGAGTACATGCAGATCACAAAGACGAGGCAAAGAGATAAGGATACAAGATTTCACAACTCATATTCAATACTTACAAATATAATAAGATTAGATGCACAAAAACGCTGCGAGGATTCACTCCAACCCGCATCCCATGAGGACTACTCACACATAATATCAAGATCAATAACAAAGATAGAAATCATTGTGAAAAATACTTAGATTGGAATCACCATATTCATACAATGGTCGCCAATTCTCAAGGAGATCTCTATTACAATGGTGATGACAATGGCTATGGAGGAGATTGGAGATGGGATGGATAAACTATGGTGGTGGATCTCCTTCGGTGCGGTGCAGATAAATCTGATGGATGGCGGCTCTGTTTGGAGACGAATGGCTCTCTGTTTGGCGTTGGTCCCTTCACGAAACATATAGGGTTTGTCCTCGGGAATGCTGCAGCACACGGTGCGGGTGGGGCTTGCCCGTACCGATGCCCGTTAAGCCCCTGGAACCGCCTCTTCGAACATAGTCAACTTTGCCATACTCCTGACGTGATTTTCTTTAGTAATTGCAGGTCCATTTTTTATTATGACGTGATTTCCGGCACATCACCTAAAAATAGAAGAGATTGCACATCTTTGCATTAACTAGTTATTAGTGGCAAGTTGAAAGGTAAAATTAGTCAATTTCTTGACTTAGCTATGGGTTTAAACGCGAGAAAAAAGTGGCGTATTTCACAGCCATCACAGGAACACCGTCAGAAAACACCGACCATGTCGCGTCCGGCTTGCAGTACCGCGCTGGCAGTACCGCCGCCTGGGCTGACAGCAACACCGCTATCTCAGACTCGTAGCAATGTCTGCCGCATGTCGCACTTAGCTTCTCCGCCAGCCTCGCCAAACTCCTTTCAGCACGACGTCATCCGTTATGTAGCAATCGACGCCGCTGCTCGTAGCAAATTCTACCTCCACTTGAAGAAAATCGGCACCGGCATCGACGGCCGCCTTGCAGCACGGCGGCGTCTGGTTTGTAGCTACCGCCGCCGTTCGTAGCAATTCCCGCCTTCACCTGTAGCAAATTGCTGCCTTTTAGCAGCGGACGCTGACCCTTGTAGGAGTCGTGGACGCACAGTGTAGCAGCAACCGCCACCTATAGTAGGATTCATCAACGCGGTCGTAGAAGACATCACCACCCCTTGTAGAAAACGACGATGCCGCATGTAGCAGATATCACTGCCCCTTGTAGCAAAGGCCGATGCCGCATGTAGCATCGGCTCCAGCCCTCGCAGGTCCAACAATGTCGGACTTGCAAGGAAACTTCTCCACCGACCCCAACATCGGCATCGCTATGGCGCAAAAACTCCAGCATCCATGGCGCCTCAACCTCGCGACCGCTATAAGCGATGCCCGCGTCGTTCTAGGAGAACTTGAGAAGGTGACGAACTCATGGAAGTGGAGCCATGGTGTTGTGGGTATACTTCATGGGTGTACCATCGACAGTGCCTAGATCCGGCAAGCCCGGGTGGCCCACAGATGGTGATGAGGAATGTGGCCCATCGGGCGGCCCAGTTGCTGTTGATCATGAAGGAAGAAGTCCGGCCCAGGATCAGCAAGCCGGATCCGTACCGACACTAGGAGGAACCCGGATCCGTGGAGGCTGACGAGGGAATACCTCGGCAATGCCTACGTATTGTAGACTAGGGTTTCGGAAAGAGCGACGATGGAGATTCCGGGGACGAGATTAGGCACACGACGTACCCAGCTTCAGGTCCTCTCGGTGGAGGATCCCTACGTGCTGCTAGCAATCCAGTATATGATCATAGATGTGTTTACAGGGTGCCGCCGTAGCGGAGTTATGTTGTCTATATTCTGTCTATCTGTTGTCCTCCCTCTTTCGGGTGCCCTGGCTAGCTTTATATATGCAACCAACCTAGGGTTTTACAAGAGTCCTAGTCGACTACTTCTTCGGGTTGCCTTGTTGGGCCTTCTCCATATTTGGTCTTCTCCATATTGGGCCGAGCCGGTATACTAATAATGGGTACCCGAAGGGTATGCCCATGTCGGTAGCCCCGAGTTTATAGGGAAGTCGAAGACTTGCGTAGAAACTCCAAGCATAACCATCTCCGAAGTCGAAGAAGTACAAGGCGAGGTCCATGTCGTAGATCATGTGTAGCTTAGATGATGTCGACGATTCTTGAAATTATCGGGTGCGCGGCAGCGCTCCCGATGGGAGTAGCCCCCGAGTCTATGGGCAAGCGCTTGCACTTGGGCATAGACTCAAGTTGTACTACTCGATGAAGAACTTAACTATATTTCTGGAAGACTTGATGAAATCCATGTGCTCCCGACGGGAGTAGGCTCCACTCGAGTCGTAGAATCGAGTTGAGTCTACCAACCTTGATTGTCATAGATGATGTCGAAGTTATTTTTCTATCGGGTGCGCGACCAGCGCTCCCGATGGGAGTAGCCCCCGAGGCTACAGCCAAGTGTTTGCACTTGGGTGTAGGCTCGACTTGCTTGTAATTTACTCCATGATTTTTCCTCTTCCTTATCGGGAGGGTGAACAATACTCTCGATAAGAGTAGCCCCCGAGCCTATGAGCAGGTGCTTGCACCTAGGCATAGGCTCGAGTTGTACTACTCAATAAACAACTTGGCACAGCCCCTCTTTTTTATCGACTCCAGGTCTTTGCTATTTTTATTTGACATCCATATCTATATTATACAGGGATAATGGTAATTGGGGCTAGTTCATCTGACGGATCAGGTACTAGTTAACTGCTCTAGTGGCAATCCGCAAAAACCTACTTCAAGATGACGTCCCTGGACATGATCTCGGGATACTCGGTGTTAACTCGACGAGTGCCACTTAAGGTCTTACCATTCCGTCGAGTCCCGGTCATATTTTATCGGGTACCTAACGCGTCCGTTAGGATTTTTCTTCGTATCCGTTGATACGGATAAAAGTAGCGAGCGCAGTCTTCGGCGATGCCACGCCCAGCAGAACGGATCCGGGGTCTTACCTTCGCAAATTTGCGGCATTCAGAAATTGATCGCAACTTTGGCGTTCCGAGAATATATTGTCGAGTGCCTTGTTCGGCTGATGCAATGACCCATTTTGCGGGTTCTTCTATATTTTTCTCTCGGGCTTGATGAGACAGCCGAATATATTGGTTCTTCTATATTGTCGTCGAGCACATCGCCGATGCTCTTGCTCAGAACAAATGACGAGTCAATGGACCCGAAGATTTGTCCATCCTCTTTTTTTTCCCCCCCTTTTTTTTTACTCCTCTTTTTTTTTTTTTTTTTTTTGGTTTCTCCTTGATGATAATTTCGTCGAGTTCCTCCCTCAGGAAAATTTCTTCGGGTCCTCCTTGAGGACAATTCTTCGGGTTCCTCCTTCAGGAAAATTTCTTCGGGTCCTATTTGAGGACAATTCTTCGGGTTCCTCCTTGAGTATAATTCTTCGGCACCTCCTTAAGGATAATTCTTCGGCACCTCCTTGAGTATAATTCTTCGGCACCTCCTTGAGGATAATTCTTCGGCACCTCCTTGAGGATAATTCTTCGGCACCTCCTTGAGGATAATTCTTCGGGTCCTTTTTGAATAAAATTTCATTGGGTTCTCTTTTGAAGAAAATTTCGTCGGGTTCTCTCACAATTTTATCGGGTTCCTCCCTGAAGAAGATTTCGTCGGGTGCTATTTTGATTTCGTCGGGCTCCTCCCTGAAGAAGATTTTGTCGGGTTCTCTCTTGATTTCGTCGGGTTCCTCCCTGAAGAAGATTTTGTCGGGTTCTCTCTTGAAGAAAATTTCGTCGGGTGCTCTTTTATATACTTTGAAATTTGCTATCTCCTGCACAAATAAACAAACTTTTTCTATCTTTTCCTTGACTCTCTTTTTCGCATGCGGTGTTAGATGCTCGGATTTGATGATATGTAAAGTGAATATATGCCGTGCAGCCCCGAGCGTCGGGTGCGGCAAAAGTAAATGATAATCAACTTTGTGCAAAATAAAAGAACACTTAGCTTTTTGGACACGATGAAGTCGATGCATGATGAAATCTTTGAGTGTAGATAAGAAATCCAGCCAAAGTAGAAACTACCAAATAGCAAAAGTGGATGCCGCGAAATTGTTGATGAAGAAATAGCCAAGCCCCCAAGCGTTGCTGAGGTGATGTCATGATTGTTGTGTCACGGTCGTGACCCGAGGCGAAATCATTGTCGAGCCCCGAGCGTTAGGCGTAATGTCAAAATAATTTGATGGAGTCGCGGCGTCATATTTTGTGAAGCCATTTAGGATGAAGCCATTGACAATAATATAATATAAATCCGCGAAGATGAATCCAAGATGAGGTATTTGAGATGAATCCACATTAAAGGTTACACCATCAAATATGAATCATATATTGAAGATGAATCCGCCGATATCATAGAGGATGAATCCGTTGACCCAAAGAATCCAGTAATAACCATAGAAAGGTGAGTCCCTTGATACTATAGAGGATGAATCCATTAACCCAAAGAATCCAGTAATAACCATAGAAGATGAATCCATTGACCCGAAAACGCATCGGGTAATATTATATAAGAGTGAACCAATAATAAACTGAAGAGAACCAATCCAGTAATCCAAAAAATAAATCCACTGAACCGAAGAAGATAAAGCCACTACGTTAAAGAAAATAATTCCACTGAGCCGAAGAAAATAGTTCCACTGAACCGGAGAAGATAATTCCATTGAGCCGGAGAAGATAATTCCACTAAGCCGAAGACAAGAAATTCACCAAGTAACCGAGTATATTTGTGGTAACGAAGTAATGGCGCAGCCCCCAATGTTTGGGTGAATTTGCTATAATAATATAATGGCGCAATCCCCGAGTATTCGGCTGTAGCGAAAGTAAATAATAATTGACTCTCGGAAGAAGAACACTTAGCTTTTTATCGGTTGCGATGGAGCCGGCGTGGAAGCAAGTCATGTGGAGAACACAGTCGATATAGTCGCGCGACGTCTGGCCGGAAGATGTCGATGAAGAGGACGCAGCCGATGTGGAGGATCCACGACGGGCCCCGAGCATGTCAAATGTGCGCTGGTAGCTTCTGTGTCAGAAATCGAGAGTTCGCCACAACGAGTATACCCTGGCAGGTCCATACTTGCGAATCCGCGAGGGATCAGGTCTTGATCAATTACGTCGGTGGCGAAGATCTGAACTATGTAGCCATCTTGATTGTGTGAACTAATCTTTCACTCGATGAGGAAAAAAACATGCACACGTTGTTAGATTTGAAATTCTGAATAGAAAACCAACTAGAAGAGAGAGGAAAATCGTAGAGAAAAAAGACTGCTTCCGCCGGTGCCCATCTTCTGATTGACATGCTAATTCTGAACCCGGCCGATGCGGAACGTGAAGACGTCGACTGATGCGCCGGCCAGGAATTGAATTGTCCTTGAAATAAACACGCTGTATCGTGGTGCTAGCTGCAGTCCCGAGAGATCCCCTTGCAAGCAGTCGATTCCTTTTTTTTTTTTTTTTTTGCCACACACGATCTTGTTTGGCAAGCTGCCGCAGCTGATCTTTCTTCTTTGACGGAAACCACCCGGAAGCTGATCGTACTACCGATGCACGGAATCAATCTCTCTGCACGTCATGGACGAAGGCCTGATTTCGCTTTTTGGACAAAAATTTCTGCCGCCCGCCAGATAAAATTGTTGACGACGAATTCCATGATCTTTATGCGATTGTTGATGATGCACTCGATGGATCCCGCCCGGATTACGAAATCCAGTCGTCGCGATTCCCACAGACGGCGCCAATTGACGAGGGAATACCTCGGCAATGCCTACGTATTGTAGACTAGGGTTTCGGAAAGAGCGACGATGGAGATTCCGGGGACGAGATTAGGCACACGACGTACCCAGCTTCGGGTCCTGTCGGTGGAGGATCCCTACGTGCTGCTAGCAATCCAGTATATGATCATAGATGTGTTTACAGGGTGCCGCCGTAGCGGAGTTATGTTGTCTATATTCTGTCTATCTGTTGTCCTCCCTCTTTCAGGTGCCCTGGCTAGCTTTATATATGCAACCAACCTAGGGTTTTACAAGATTCCTAGTCGACTACTTCTTCGGGTTGCCTTGTTGGGCCTTCTCCATATTTGGTCTTCTCCATATTGGGCCGAGCCAGGTATACTAATAATGGGTACCCGAAGGGTATGCCCATGTCAGAGGCCCATGAGGAACCCGGATCCAGTACGACGTATATGGAAGGCGGATCCGTGGAGTACACGGCAAGACATTGTACCGTAGTTAGGCTATCTGTAATCCGGCTAGGACTCTCCATGTAAACCCTAGATCCGTGCGCCTTTATAAGCCGGATCCTGGGAGCCCTAGAGGCACAACCACAACTCATTGTAACAACGCGAAAGCGCCCAGATAATTCCAGACAAGCAGCAGTAGGCCCTGTCCTCGTGCAGGTGTTCCGAAGCTGGGTAACTCGCGTACCACCGTCCCGTGTGCACTCCACCCTATGGCCCCTACTTCTTCTCCCCCTCGTGAGGATCCCTCCTCCGAGGTACCGTCGATTAGGCAACGACAGTTGGCGCCCACCGTGATGATCACCATAACCGGAGACTACAAAAAATCTCACGAGTGCGAGTTGGGCGAAGCCGCCTTCGCAGAGTCTGTCATATCCGGAGAAGAGCTGAAAGGCTACAGAGCCGCGGTGGATCCGACTGAAATGCAGACCACCAAGAAGCAGATCTCCGAACACAAAAACTTCTTCGGGGCCGCGATAGAGACCAAGAAAGTCAACTTCAAGGAAGGCGACGATTCCAAGCAGGTCTCGGTCGGAGCCAACATGGACCCCAAATAGGAAGACGCGCTCGTCGAGTTCCTCCGCGCTAACATGGATATCTTCGCATGGCAACCTTCGACATGTCCGGAGTACCAAGGGAACTCGCCGAGCACTACCTCAACATAAACCCGGGGCTAAACCGGTGAAGCAAGCTATGCGACGCTTTGGAGATAAGAAGCGCCGCGCCATAGGAATGGAATTAGCAAAGTTACTAGAGGCAGGTTTTGTAATAGAAGTAATCCATACCGATTGGGTCGCAAATCCCGTCCTTGTACCCAAAAAGAATACTTGAAATACTAAGAATGTGCATCGATTACTCCGGCTTGAACAAACATTGCCCGAAAGATCCGTTTCCCCTGCCGCGCATTGACCAAGTCATTGATTCGACGGCAGGGGCGGAACTCTGTGTTTTCTTGATGCGTATTCCGGGTATCACCGGATCCGGATGAAGGAGTCGACCAAAAGGCGACCTCATTCATCACCCCATTTGGCACTTACTGCTATGTTACTATGCCCTTTGGCTTGAAAAACGCAGGTGCCACCTACCAACGTACGATGCAGCGGTGCTTGAAGGACCAGATCGGCCGGAACGTACACGCTTACGTCGACGACATCGCGGTCATGACTCGGAAAGGATCCGACTTGATCAGCGACCTCACAGAAACCTTTGAGAATCTCCGTCGGTACAAGATGATGTTGAATCCGCTGAAGTGCGTCTTTGGCGTGCCAGCCGGAAAACTCCTCGGCTTCATTGTTTCTAACAGGGGCATTGAAGTGAACCCGGAAAAAATCAAGGCAATTTTGTGCATAAAAAAGCCAACTTGCCTCAAAGATGTGCAACGGCTCACTCGTTGTGTCGCAACAATCAGTAGGTTTGTTAGCCGTCTTGGCGAGAAGGCACTTCCCCTGTACAAGCTATTGAAGAAAACAGACAAGTTTGTCTGGGACGAGGCAGCGGATGCAGCACTACAAGGGTTGAAGGAGATACTTACCTCCCCACCTATCCTAGCAGCCCCGGGAGAGTCGAGCCTATGCTCCTCTACACGGCAGCCACCAACAGGGTCATCAGCCTCGTCATCGTGGTGGAACGACAGGAAGAAGGTCACGAATATGGAGTCCAAAGGCCAGATTACTATATCAGCGAGGTCCTTACGGAATCCAAACAGCGCTACCCTCACTTTCAGAAGCTAGCCTACGGAGTATTCCTGGGCAGTAGGAAGCTGAGACATTACTTCCAAGAACATCCAGTAACAGTCGTGAGCAAAGCTCCGCTGTCAACGATTCTCAACAACGGCGACGCAACGGGACGCACGGCAAAATGGGGCATTGAATTATCCGCCTTCGATATCGGCTACAAAGCCGGGACTGCGGTCAAATCACGGGTCTTGGCGGATTTCGTTGCGGATTGGACGAAGCTCCGGATGCTAGTCCGGAGCCGGAACCGGAGACATGGGTTATGCACTTCGATGGATCCAAGCAGCATCAAGGCTCGGGAGCCGGAGTCACCCTGAAGTCCCCTACCGGAGAAGAACTGCAGTACGTTTTGCAGATACACTTCGAAGCTACAAACAACATGGCGGAGTACGAGGCTCTACTACACGGACTGCGCATCGCTAAGGAAATAGGGATCAAGCACATCATCTGTTGCGGAGATTCCGACCTGGTGGCACAACAAGTAGCCGGAACCTGGAACGCCAGAAATTCCGTCATGGCGGCTTACAGAGACGAAGTTGACGAGATCGCCAAGTGCTTTCTAGGATACGAAGTCAAGTATGTCCGGAGAGACGACAATGCAGCGGCAGATATGCTATCCAAGCTCGGATCCGGCAGGAAGCCAATTCCGCTTGGAATTTTCCTGGAGCATCTCCGGATACCCTCGGTGAAGGGCGCTAACCCGGAAAACCCAGAGGTGGCAATGTCTCACGCCAAAGAGGTGATGGCTATCATTCCGGCTTGGACACAGCCTTTCCTGGACTACCTCATCGATCAGAAGCTGCCAGAGGACGAGGTCCTCGCGCGACAGATCATAAGACGAGCAAGATCCTACACAATTGTTGATGGACAGCTCTACAAACGAAGCGCAACAGGGGTATTTCTCAAATGCGTCTCCAATCAAGATGGCATTGAAATCCTCGGAGAGATCCACGCGGGGATTGCGGGCATCATGCCGCTCCCGGGTCACTCGTTGCAAAAGCTTTTCGGCTAGGCTTTTGCGGCTCACAGCTAAAGAAGATGCCGAAAAGATAGTCAAGACCTGCCGAGGTTGTCAGTACTACGCTACTCAACCAAACGCTCCAGCTCAAGAGCTGAAGACCATACCTATCACCTGGCCATTTGCGGTCTGGGGGCTCGATATGGTTGGTAAGTTAATGTTATCACCAAGATTTGACCGAGTCAGAGGTGGGCCGCAGTCAAGATGGGCTTAAGGAAATATACGTGGAGAATTATATGAATCGGCCTGTTATACCAAGTTGGGCTTAATTGCCCGTGTATCTGTAACATATTAGATCTATTTTAGTTTAGAGATAGAATCTTAGTCATGCACGGTTTAGTGCATGCCCTCATTAGAAAGTCCCCTGGACTATAAATATGTACCTAGGGTTTATGGAATAAACAACTCACGTTCAACCCCAAAAACAAACCAATCTCGGCGCATCGCCAACTCCTTCATCTCGAGGGTTTCTATCAGGTAAGCGACATGCTGCCTAGATCGCATCTTGCGATCTAGGCAGCACAAGCCCCACGTTGTTCATGCGTTGCTCGTACTTGAAGCGTTTTTGATGGCGAGCAACGTAGTTATCATTAGATGTGTTAGGGTTAGCATTGTTCTTCGTTTAAGCATGCTTACGTAGTGCAACCCTTGCATATCTAGCCGTCCTCACGCCTATCTCAGGTGTGGGGGCGGCACCCCGCTTGATCATTGTTTAGTAGATCTGATCCGTTACGATTGCTCCTTGTTCTACAAGGATTAGTTTAATATCTGCAATAGTTAGGCCTTACAAAGGGGGGGAGGATCCGGTGGCACGTAGGGTGGCGTTCGCAAGTCCTAAACGGGATGTTCCTAGGATCAACTTCATGTTGGTTTTTTGGCCTTGTTTAGGATCGGCTTACGAGCACCGTGCGTGGCCGCAAGGCCCAACCTGGAGTAGGATGATCCGATTATGCGGTGAAAACCCTAAATCGTCGTAGATCTCATTAGCTTCATCTTGATCAAGCAGGACCACCAAGTATTCGTGCACCCCGTACGGATCATGGGTGGATCGGCTCTTTGAGCCGATTCACGGGATAACCCGAGAGCCGATCGAGGCTCGTATTTAACGTTTACATGTATGCCCTGCAGGAAACTAAGCGAGGCATCTTCATCACCTTCCTGACCAAGTATAGGTCAGGTGGCACGCCCTTGCACTTCGCAACGCCGCGTGTGACCAGAAGAGCATTGCGGGCCGTTGCTCGGAGGGGTCTCAGCCAGCCGCAGCTCTAGGCTCTTCCCGGCTCTACAGTGTTGACAAGGCCGCTGCCCGCCGGTGGGTTTTGGCAGTCAACACATTCCGGCACGCCGGTGGGACAATCGTCTACATCAACCACATCGCCATCTACATCCGAGATGGCGGACGGCACGCCGGTCACCTACGGGGATCCGCCCGACGACCTCAAGAAGCAATACAACGAGATCAAGGCTACCCTCGAAGCCGACCTCATCGGCTCTTTTCGAGAGAACCCGTTCCGGTGGCATCGGATGGAAGGGGTTCTCACCGCAAGGTGCGCTCGATGGGATAGACCTCTCAACCCCGTCGGAGGAACGCACCAGGGGTCTGCGGCAGGAGATCAACTACCTGGTGGCTCACTCGCTACACCGCCACTCTGAGAACTTGGTCAACGTGGCGTGTCGCTCTGCGCGTGATCCAGGAGATCATGAGCCACCAGTACTCGCCGTCAGGACCAGCTCTCGGGACGCATCACGGAGAGTTGCCATTCCAGTCCCGTCCACCGCTGCCATTTGCGTTGGCAGCACCGGCTGAAGTGCCGACTACACCGGCATTCCTCGTCTACAGGATTGGTGGCGACCCTAGTGACTACCGGTTCTTAATGGAGGCGCCTAAGGAGATCCCTCATGGATACGCGTGCATGTATGTGCCGGATTGTGGCGGCCGGGCACTCACAAACCAGGTCACAACATCGGGGACTCCGGCGAAGACAGGAGGAAAGTCGGCGACCGAGCAGACGTGGCTAACTAAATACGCCACGCCGACGAAACTCCCGAGCCCAGCTCCTGCAGATGGCTCAGAGCTGGAAAAGCAAACATGGCAGGCCAAGTACGCCACCCGGCGAACCTTCGGAGTGCAACTCCTACGGCCAGCACGGCGGATCAGATCGGTACCATGCGAGAGACCAATTCGGCATGATGCCGAAAAGAAGAGCGATCGGCTATTCCAAGCCGTACCCCGACGATTACGAGATGATACCGCTGCCACCTAAATATCGGCTCCCCGACTTCTCCAAATTCGGTGGATCGGATGGCTCCAGCTCCATCGAGCACATCGGCCGATATTTGGCTCAACTAGGACCGGCTTCGGTGTCGGATCAGCTACGCGTGAGGCTTTTTCACGGTCCCTCACGGGATCGGCTTTTGGATGGTACACCTCCTTGCCGGCAAACTCCATCCAAACTTGGAAGCAATTGGAAGAACAGTTCCATATGCAATACCATTCGAAGCTTCCGAGTCCGGCATTGCCGATCTAGCACAACTACGTCAGAAGCGCGGGGAAACGGTGACAGAATACATCCAGCGCTTCAGGAATCTTAGGAACCGATGTTATTCGGTTCGTGTAACTGAAAAGGAAGCAGTCGAGTTGGCAGTAGCAGGCCTTGCAAGACAGCTCAAGGACATGGCCTCCCAAGCAGATTATCCCTCGCTGGCGCACATGGTTCAGAAACTATCAGCATATGAACAGCGCCACCCCGACCTGTACCAAGACAAGTTCAAGCGTGCGATAGTTATGGTCGATACGGAGGAGGGTGAAGTACCTACGGGAGGCCAAGAGATAGCGATGGCTGAGTGGACTCGGGGGACCCCTGTGGCCTGCAAATGGGTAAAGCCACCAGGGCCGCCCAGGGGATTTGATTTTGACGTGACCAAGACTGAACAAATCTTCGACCTCCTGCTCAAGGAGAAACAGTTGACGATTCCTGAAAGTCTCAAGTTCCCCACGGCGAAGGAGCTAAACGGAAAGCCGTACTGCAAATTCCACAACTCGCTTTCCCATGCCACCAACGACTGCCGGGTGTGGCGTCGAGCACATCCAAGCGGCGATAGAGAAGGGGCGGCTAATTTTCAACCAGTACGCCATGAAGGTCGACACCCAACCCTTCCCCGCCGTTAACATGGTAGAAATCATCTACCACGAAGGTTGCCAGCCCGGGTCCCTCGTTCAGCATCAACATGGTAGGACACGGAAACCACTACGGCAAAGATGGAGATGAGGGCGAGCTGCTCTCATAGCAAGGACACGAGAGGAGGCCGCTCCACGCGATCGGCTCCGTCATGATGGCAAGCGCTATGTCACGAGAGGGAGAGGTGAAGAATATAAGATATCAGCGACCCCTCTCCGATCACCTCCTCAACAAATATGTTAGTCAGTATGACCAACGCCGACGGTCCAATTACGATGATAGAGAAGATCGTTTGGCTAGAGAAGCCAGAAGACATCGTCGGCAGAATCGCGATGAGGAGGAGCACGAGCGCTATGCCACGGAAGCATCAAGGGAGCAAGACGACAACGCCGGGCATTGGGACTGCCCCTTCTTCGGACTACTGCTGGGATTCAGGAATGAGCCGATTGCCCACAATCGGCAATTGCCCGAATGCAATCGGAAAAAGAAGGAGGCAGCCAACGTGTCCGTGTTCGAGCGCCTAGGGCCTCTCCCGCCACAAAGCAAACGCGGCTGAGTCACCTCGTTGGGCAGATCTTGAAGATTCAGAAGACGAGGGAGAAGTGGAAGAAGACAGGTACCACCGGCCAAGGTGGTGCTACGACGGACTCAGCCGTTCCCAAAAGCGCGGGGTTCAGCGATTGCGCGGCCTGGAGGAAGCCGAAGGTTGTACCGCATACGCTAAGGAAGGCACGGCCTGATGCGGGCTGCAAAGGTTCAGCGAACCCTGGATGAAGAGGGTCGTCCACGGAAAATGGAGTGGCGCCCCAAACGGAGGAAAGCCGATGATGAGACATCGGCTGGCACAAACATGGTACTCGTCTTGCCGACAGAGCTTAGCGCTCCACGACTCTACGGAGCACTCAAGGTGGGCGACAGCAAGCGCATCAAGTCAGAGGTTGGGTTGGTTTTATCCAGCCTGACCAAGTAGCAAGATCAAACCAATGAGCAAATCAGGAGAGGCTGATCCTTGTGATCGGCCCCAAAAAGTTCATGAAGGGACATTACAGGACCTTCAGTCAGCTCTCCAATGAATATGGAGGCCGATTTCAGCAATCGGCCAAAATTACTTTCACCATATGTTCTGCTTGCGTTCAGCACCGATCTATTGGGCAGTGACCACGTCGGCATACGAGAGTTAGCTCGGATTTTCGTAGAGCCAACGTACAAGTGCAGAGCCCTAGCTATCCATACAAGCCGATATCTGCGGTCATCCGAGCGGGTATCGGCTCGGGGGCATATAATCGGATAGAACATGTGAGAACATACGTGCAATGAAACATTGGGGGCCGATTAAGAAAAATCGGCCAAATAAAAAAAAAAATTTTGCTACAGCCGATGCGAGGGCATCGACTTTAGAATTGAGAGGCAGCCGATGCGCAGCCATCGACTTTAGTGGAATTATGCAGTGTTTATCGAGTCTCCACCAAATCTAGACCAATGGTGGTGCTTTCGTTGCCTCGAGGGAGTAAAGCAATGGAAACTTCTCCGAGCTGCTTCGAGCCGATCCGGGTTCCCGAACCTTTTCCGTCAAGGAGGAAACGGAGGATTATCGAGCTGTCGGAGGAAGAAAGAGGATCGGCCGTGGCGCATTCTCTCCGACATTCTCGCCTCGAGTAAGGCTCGGGGGCAGCAGGCCTAGTGGATACTCTGTTTAAAGAACCGATGAGGATACCATCGGCTGATCCTTCATTGCAACCTTCTTCACAATGATGGGTACTGAAAAGGATTATTTGGTTTGGTTGGAAAAGTTCGAAGGTTTTCTGAAAGTCCGGCACCTTCCACCAGATTTAGAAAATCATCAGCTGAAGAAGAGAAGGGTGAATTTCAAAGGACCGATGCGGTGCGATCGGCTCATTACGCATTGGCAAAGGGGACGAATCGGCAAGGTCAGTAGAAGAGAGAATCGGCTCAATTAAGAGGAATCGGCAAAATCAAGATTGGGGAAAAGTTCTTCATTGATTAAGAGGAGATTTCTTACATAAGGAGCTAGTTGCTCTCAAAAGGGGAATACTAGGGGATCCATTGCCCCATCTACTACTACGGCCCTATTCTAGAGGTCCTATCTATGGGCCATCACCGCCCTCGTCGTCGCTCGTCGTCGCCACTATCGGCGCTGCTCCCGGCGGGCTCGTCGTCGCTCCAATGGCCGCCGACCGGGCCCTCGTTGTCTTCATCTTCTTCGTCGGCGTCGTCCTCGTCGCTCGTCGAAGTCGCTAAGATTGCCCGGCCAAGGGCAGAACCGCTTGGCCGGCGGCTCGTCGGAGGAGCCCTCGTCGTCGTCCTCCTCCTCCTCTTCCTGCTCCTCCTCCTCCCCGGGAGAGGTGAAGTCGCGAGGAGAAGGCTGTCGTCGTCACTCCCCTCTTCCGTTTCCCCAACGGCGAGGAAGCGGAGGTCGCTCTCCCCGTCCGTCAAGGACTGGTCGTCCTCGGACCAGATGGAGAAGTCGTGGTCCGATTCCTCCCCGCCGCAATGGCGCGGCGGGTGTTGGCCGCGTGGACCGCCGCCGCGTCGTACTCCGGCGTCGGCTCACGGGACGTGGAGGATGTGCTAGCAAGATCCGATGGAGCAGAGGAGGAGGAAGACATGGTGGCTGGGAGGGTTTTTGGAGTGCTAGTGCGGAGGAGATACAAAGGAGAACTGTTCAGAGCGGTTAAATCGAAGGAGGATATAGTGGAAATTCAATGCCACAGCAGTTTCCGAGGAAGTGGTGCCTAAAAAGAAAAAAAAACTGCCAGGTCACGCGGAGAAGTTGAGAAGGCAAGGCATCATCATGAGGGATGCTGTGACGGTTCTACCACGACATGACCCAACGAGGAAAGCAGAGTGATTTTGGAATTACCAATTCCAAAACCAGGGGGGCATGTGTTATCACCAAGATTTGACCGAGTCAGAGGTGGGCCGCAGTCAAGATGGGCTTAAGGAAATATACGTGGAGAATTATATGAATCGGCCTGTTATACCAAGTTGGGCTTAATTGCCCGTGTATCTGTAACATATTAGATCTATTTTAGTTTAGAGATAGAATCTTAGTCATGCACGGTTTAGTGCATGCCCTCATTAGAAAGTCCCCTGGACTATAAATATGTACCTAGGGTTTATGGAATAAACAACTCACGTTCAACCCCAAAAACAAACCAATCTCGGCGCATCGCCAACTCCTTCATCTCGAGGGTTTCTATCAGGTAAGCGACATGCTGCCTAGATCGCATCTTGCGATCTAGGCAGCACAAGCCCACGTTGTTCATGCGTTGCTCGTATCGAAGCGTTTTTGATGGCGAGCAACGTAGTTATCATTAGATGTGTTAGGGTTAGCATTGTTCTTCGTTTAAGCATGCTTACGTAGTGCAACCCTTGCATATCTAGCCGTCCTCACGCCTATCTCAGGTGTGGGGGCGGCACCCGCTTGATCATTGTTTAGTAGATCTGATCCGTTACGATTGCTCCTTGTTCTACAAGGATTAGTTTAATATCCGCAATAGTTAGGCCTTACAAAGGGGGGAGGATCCGAGTGGCACGTAGGGTGGCGTTCGCAAGTCCTAAACGGGATGTTCCTAGGATCAACTTCATGTTGGTTTTTTGGCCTTGTTTAGGATCGGCTTACGAGCACCGTGCGTGGCCGCAAGGCCCAACCTGGAGTAGGATGATCCGATTATGCGGTGAAAACCCTAAATCGTCGTAGATCTCATTAGCTTCATCTTGATCAAGCGGGACCACCAAGTATTCGTGCACCCCGTACGGATCATGGGTGGATCGGCTCTTTGAGCCGATTCACAGGATAACCTGAGAGCCGATCGAGGCTCGTATTTAACGTTTACATGTATGCCCTGCAGGAAACTAAGCGAGGCATCTTCATCACCTTCCTGACCGGGTATAGGTCAGGTGGCACGCCCTTGCACTTCGCAACGCCGCGTGTGACCAGAAGAGCATTGCGGGCCGTTGCTCGGAGGGGTCTCAGCCAGCCGCAGCTCTAGGCTCTTCCCGGCTCTACAGTGTTGACAAGGCCGCTGCCCGCCGGTGGGTTTTGGCAGTCAACAGTTAAAAAGATCATCTCCGGGCGGTTTTGAATACCTATTGGTCGCTGTTGACAAATTCAGCAAGTGGATCGAGGCAAAGCCAGTGAGAAAAGCCGACGGTGCTACGGCACTAAAATTTGTCTGCAGCCTCGTGATGAGATTCGGCATCCCACACCAGCATAATCACGGATAATGGCACAAACTTCGCTCAGGGAGAATTGAAGGATTATTGTGAGACAATGGGGATTCGATTGGACCTTGCATCTGTGGCTCACCCACAATCCAATGGTCAAGTTGAAAGGGCTAACGGTCTAATATTATCAGGAATCAAGCCACGCCTCGAGGAACCGCTGCGACGAGCAGCTGGAGCTTGGGCTAACGAGTTGGACGCTGTCTTGTGGAGTTTGCGAACTACCCCTAACAGGTCAACAGGGTTTACCCCATTCTTCCTGGTATACGGATCCGAAGCCGTGATTCCCTCCGACATCATCCACGATTCGCCGCGAGTTTCCGCCTATAATGAAGAAACAACTGACGAGGCCAGACAGGTATCTGTGGACCTGATCGAAGAAGCTCGGAATTTAGCTGACCAGCGCTCCGCCATCTACCAGCAGAAGCTCCGACGATATCACAGTCGTCGAGTCCGGAATCGCTCGTTCATGGCCGGAGACCTGGTTCTCCGCCTTCGCCAGGTGAAAGATCACAAGTTGCAATCTCCATGGGAAGGACCCTTCGTCGTTAGCAAAGTGCTTCACAACGGATCGTACTACCTTGTTGATTTCCGAGAGCTGACGGACAGACCTGCTAATTGGCGCCGGAAACGCAAGCGTGAGGATCCGGATGATATCTACGACGAGACAGATCGCCCTTGGAACATTGCACAGCTACGTCCTTTCCACACTTAGCATAAAATTGCATACCTTGTAACAATATTATACATGATCAATGAAATAAAGCTTTTGGTTCACTCTATGAGTCATTTACGTCCTTTACTTGTTCATTTTTAGATCGTGTATGTTTTCCGGCTAAAACCACAGAGCTGGATATTTCCGCCTAGGCGTGTATGAAAGTTGTGATTTTCAAAAATCGTCCCTGAGGACGTAAGCTTAAGTTTTCTGATTAAATTGTTATCTGTTGCGAACTCGTGGATTCCTAGTAGCGATTTCCGGCACCTATGCCCGGGGGCTTGTTTCCGCGGTTATTGACGGATTACCATTGGGTTTCGTCGCCGCTGGCGGGCGTTTCCGGCTAAGGTCTTCCGGCTCGCGGAAGGTCAAGCGAGCAAGTCGGAAAACAACGAAATCAGCACTTGCTTACCGACACAAAACGAAACATGCACATAACATTAACGGATAGCAGGATAAGTGTTTCCGCCCCATGCATAGTCGTTTCGTCCCTAGCTACTTAAGAATTTAAGTCTCATTACAAACCCACTTCGGGGCCAAAATGATGCAACCATGTTTCATTGTTTAAAACAGGAACTCTACTCGGAGCTCTCCTCTTCAGATTCCTGGTAGGCGGAGCCGCCGCTGTCACTGTCGCCGGAGCCGGCCTCGGAGCCATCGTCAGAGCCCCCTTCGATGCTCGACCCGGAGCCTTCCCCGTAAAACTCCGGCTCGCCTTCTTCCTCCTCTGCATCGGAAAAACCCTTGGGCAAAGCATGCTTGCCATACCAGAACGAGTGATTCACTCGCCTGACGAACAGCTGCTCGTACCCTTGAGTTTCCGCGAGGATGGCGCCCATGTCGGAACCTTTTGGAGCTCCGCGCGCAACATCCGCAAAGTTGAGCGAAGGGAAATGAGCCTTGCAGGTGGCCAAGACCAGAGAGGCGACTCCGCGCGCAGAAGACTTTTGCCGATCTTTGATGAAATCTGGCACTTGTTCCATGAGCTGAGTCATCGTGTCAATCACGGAAGTTTTGGCCTTCTTCAAAGACAGAGTCTTGGCAATTCCGCGACAAGCTTCAAATAGGGCGCCGATGGAAGTTCGCACCTCTTCGTATGCCTCCGTCCTCTTCAGGTTAGACTCTTTCGACCATTCAAAGCCAAGGCTCACTGTGGGAAAAGGAAGCTCAGTTGTGCTTCGGAGAATAAAGCATACGAGGGTAGTCAGAACAGCCAGGTGGAAAAATACTTACGGAAGATGAGCTTGTCGATGGTTTCCGCCTCCGTCTCCAGAACTTTGTTCTTCGATACCAAGGAAGTCACACGACTCTGGTTCTTCTTAAGTTTGTCGTTCAGTTCCGCCAGGTCACGGGCGTGCTTTTCGGAGAGCTCCTTCCTCGCCTGATTCTCCTTGTCGGAGGACTCTTTCATAAAGGTCTTGAGGGACTCGTTCTCCGCCTCCAGCACCTGGACTTTGGCGGATAGCTCGTCAAGCTTGGAGTGCTTGGCAGTCTCTTCTGTAGGCAAAAAGTTGCACATATTATGCAGTGTTTATCGAGTCTCCACCAAATCTAGACCAATGGTGGTGCTTTCTGTTGCCTCGAGGGAGTAAAGCAATGGAAACTTCTCCAGCTGCTTCGAGCCGATCCGGGTTCCTGAACCTTTTCCGTCAAGGAGGAAACGGAGGATTATCGGCTGTCGGAGGAAGAAAGAGGATCGGCTGTTGCACATTCTCTCTGACATTCTCGCCTCGAGTAAGGCTCGGGGGGCAGCAGGCCTAGTGGATACTCTGTTTAAAGAACCGATGAGGATACCATCGGCTGATCCTTCATTGCAACCTTCTTCACAATGATGGGTACTGAAAAGGATTATTTGGTTTGGTTGGAAAAGTTCGAAGGTTTTTCTGAAAGTCCGGCACCTTCCACCAGATTTAGAAAATCATCAGCTGAAGAAGAGAAGGGTGAATTTCAAAGGACCGATGCGGTGCGATCGGCTCATTACGCATTGGCAAAGGGGACGAATCGGCAAGGTCAGTAGAAGAGAGAATCGGCTCAATTAAGAGGAATCGGCAAAATCAAGATTGGGGAAAAGTTCTTCATTGATTAAGAGGAGATTTCTTACATAAGGAGCTAGTTGCTCTCAAAAGGGGAATACTAGGGGATCCACTGCCCCATCTACTACTACTGGCCCTATTCTAGAGGTCCTATCTATGGGCCATCACTGCCCTCGTCGTCGCTCGTCGTCGCCACTATCGGCGCTGCTCCCGGCGGGCTCGTCGTCGCTCCAATGGCCGCCGACCGGGCCCTCGTTGTCTTCATCTTCTTCGTCGGCGTCGTCCTCGTCGGCTGTCGAAGTCGCTAAGATTGCCCGGCCAAGGGCAGAACCGCTTGGCCGGCGGCTCGTCGGAGGAGCCCTCGTCGTCGTCCTCCTCCTCCTCTTCCTGCTCCTCCTCCTCCCCGGGAGAGGTGAAGTCGCGAGGAGAAGCTGTCGTCGTCACTCCCCTCTTCCGTTTCCCCAACGGCGAGGAAGCGGAGGTCGCTCTCCCCGTCCGTCAAGGACTGGTCGTCCTCGGACCAGATGGAGAAGTCGTGGTCTGATTCCTCCCCCGCCGCAATGGCGCGGCGGGTGTTGGCCGCGTGGACCGCCGCCGCGTCGTACTCCGGCGTCGGCTCACGGGACGTGGAGGATGTGCTAGCAAGATCCGATGGAGCAGAGGAGGAGGAAGACATGGTGGCTGGGAGGGTTTTTGGAGTGCTAGTGCGGAGGAGATACAAAGGAGAACTGTTCAGAGCGGTTAAATCGAAGGAGGATATAGTGGAAATTCAATGCCACGGCGAGTTTCCGAGGAAGTGGTGCCTAAAAAGAAAAAAAACTGCCAGGTCACGCGGAGAAGTTGAGAAGGCAAGGCATCATCATGAGGGATACTGTGACGGTTACTGCCACGACATGACCCAACGAAGGAAAGCGAGTGATTTTGGAATTACCAATTCCAAAACCAGGGGGCATGTGTTATCACCAAGATTTGACCGAGTCGAGAGGTGGGCCGCGATCAAGATGGGCTTAAGGAAATATACGTGGAGAATTATATGAATCGGCCTGTTATACCAAGTTGGGCTTAATTGCCCGTGTATCTGTAACATATTAGATCTATTTTAGTTTAGAGATAGAATCTTAGTCATGCACGGTTTAGTGCATGCCCTCATTAGAAAGTCCCCTGGACTATAAATATGTACCTAGGGTTTATGGAATAAACAACTCACGTTCAACCCCAAAAACAAACCAATCTCGGCGCATCGCCAACTCCTTCATCTCGAGGGTTTCTATCGGGTAGCGACATGCTGCCTAGATCGCATCTTGCGATCTAGGCAGCACAAGCCCCACGTTGTTCATGCGTTGCTCGTACTCGAAGCGTTTTTGATGGCGAGCAACGTAGTTATCATTAGATGTGTTAGGGTTAGCATTGTTCTTCGTTTAAGCATGCTTACGTAGTGCAACCCTTGCATATCTAGCCGTCCTCACGCCTATCTCAGGTGTGGGGGCGGCACCCGCTTGATCATTGTTTAGTAGATCTGATCCGTTACGATTGCTCCTTGTTCTACAAGGATTAGTTTAATATCCGCAATAGTTAGGCCTTACAAAGGGGGAGGATCCGAGTGGCACGTAGGGTGGCGTTCGCAAGTCCTAAACGGGATGTTCCTAGGATCAACTTCATGTTGGTTTTTTGGCCTTGTTTAGGATCGGCTTACGAGCACCGTGCGTGGCCGCAAGGACCAACCTCGGAGTAGGATGATCCGATTATGCGGTGAAAACCCTAAATCGTCGTAGATCTCATTAGCTTCATCTTGATCAAGCAGGACCACCAAGTATTCGTGCACCCCGTACGGATCATGGGTGGATCGGCTCTTTGAGCCGATTCACGAGATAACTCGAGAGCCGATCGAGGCTCGTATTTAACGTTTACATGTATGCCCTGCAGGAAACTAAGCGAGGCATCTTCATCACCTTCCCGACCAGGTATAGGTCAGGTGGCACGCCCTTGCACTTCGCAACGCCGCGTGTGACCGAGAAGAGCATTGCGGGCCGTTGCTCGGAGGGGTCTCAGCCAGCCGCAGCTCTAGGCTCTTCCCGGCTCTACGGTGTTGACAAGGCCGCTGCCCGCCGGTGGGTTTTGGCAGTCAACGATTAAAAAGATCATCTCCGGGCGGTTTTGAATACCTATTGGTCGTCGTTGACAAATTCAGCAAGTGGATCGAGGCAAAGCCGGTGAGAAAAGCCGACGGTGCTACGGCACTAAAATTTGTCCGCAGCCTCGTGATGAGATTCGGCATCCCACACAGCATAATCACAGATAATGGCACAAACTTCGCCCAGGGAGAATTGAAGGATTATTGTGAGACAATGGGGATTCGATTGGGCCTTGCATCTGTGGCTCACCCACAATCCAATGGTCAAGTTGAAAGGGCTAACGGTCTAATATTATCAGGAATCAAGCCACGCCTCGAGGAACCGCTGCGACGAGCAGCTGGAGCTTGGGCCGACGAGTTGGACGCTGTCTTGTGGAGTTTGCGAACTACCCCTAACAGGTCAACAGGGTTTACCCCATTCTTCCTGGTATACGGATCCGAAGCCGTGATTCCCTCCGACATCATCCACGATTCGCCGCGAGTTTCCGCCTATAATGAAGAAACAACTGACGAGGCCAGACAGGTATCTGTGGACCTGATCGAAGAAGCTCGGAATTTAGCTGACCAGCGCTCCGCCATCTACCGGCGAAGCTCCGACGATATCACGGTCGTCGAGTCCGGAATCGCTCGTTCATGGCCGGAGACCCGGTTCTCCGCCTTCGCCGGGTGAAAGATCACAAGTTGCAATCTCCATGGGAAGGACCCTTCGTCGTTAGCAAAGTGCTTCACAACGGATCGTACTACCTTGTTGATTTCCGAGAGCTGAGGGACAGACCTGCTAATTGGCGCCGGAAACGCAAGCGTGAGGATCCGGATGATATCTACGACGAGACAGATCGCCCTTGGAACATTGCACAGCTACGTCCTTTCCACACTTAGCATAAAATTGCATACCTTGTAACAATATTATACATGATCAATGAAATAAAGCTTTTGGTTCACTCTATGAGTCATTTACGTCCTTTACTTGTTCATTTTTAGATCGTGTATGTTTTCCGGCTAAAACCGCAGAGCTGGATATTTCCGCCTAGGCGTGTATGAAAGTTGTGATTTTCAAAAATCGTCCCTGAGGACGTAAGCTTAAGTTTTCTGATTAAATTGTTATCTGTTGCGAACTCGTGGATTCCTAGTAGCGATTTCCGGCACCTATGCCCGGGGGCTTGTTTCCGCGGTTATTGACGGATTACCATTGGGTTTCGTCGCCGGCGGCGGCGTTTCCGGCTAAGGTCTTCCGGCTCGCGGAAGGTCAAGCGAGCAAGTCGGAAAACAACGAAATCAGCACTTGCTTACCGACACAAAACGAAACATGCACATAACATTAACGGATAGCAGGATAAGTGTTTCCGCCCCATGCATAGTCGTTTCGTCCCTAGCTACTTAAGAATTTAAGTCTCATTACAAACCCACTTCGGGGCCAAAATGATGCAACCATGTTTCATTGTTTAAAACAGGAACTCTACTCGGAGCTCTCCTCTTCAGATTCCTGGTAGGCGGAGCCGTCGCCGTCACTGTCGCCGGAGCCGGCCTCGGAACCATCGTCAGAGCCCCCTTCGATGCTCGACCCGGAGCCTTCCCCGTAAAACTCCGGCTCGCCTTCTTCCTCCTCTGCATCGGAAAAACCCTTGGGCAAAGCGTGCTTGCCATACCAGAACGAGTGATTCACTCGCCTGACGAACAGCTGCTCGTACCCTTGAGTTTCCGCGAGGATGGCACCCATGTCGGAACCTTTTGGAGCTCCGCGTGCAACATCCGCAAAGTTGAGCGAGGGGAAATGAGCCTTGCAAGTGGCCAAGACCAGAGAGGCGACTCCGCGCGCAGAAGACTTTTGCCAATCTTTGATGAAATCTGGCACTTGTTCCATGAGCTGAGTCATCGTGTCGATCACGGAAGTTTTGGCCTTCTTCAAAGACAGAGTCTTGGCAATTCCGCGACAAGCTTCAAACAGGGCGCCGATGGAAGTTCGCACCTCTTCGTATGCCTCCGTCCTCTTCAGGTTAGACTCTTTCGACCATTCAAAGCCAAGGCTCGCTGTGGGAAAAGGAAGCTCAGTTTTGTTTCGGAGAATAAAGCATACGAGGGTAGTCGGAACAGCCAGGTGGAAAAATACTTACGGAAGATGAGCTTGTCGATGGTCTCCGCCTCCGTCTCCAGAACTTTGTTCTTCGATACCAAGGAAGTCACACGACTCTGGTTCTTCTTAAGTTTGTCGTTCAGTTCCGCCAGGTCGCGGGCGTGCTTTTCGGAGAGCTCCTTCCTCGCCTGATTCTCCTTGTCGGAGGACTCTTTCATGAAGGTCTTGAGGGACTCGTTCTCCGCCTCCAGCACCTGGACTTTGGCGGATAGCTCGTCAAGCTTGGAGTGCTTGGCAGTCTCTTCTGTAGGCAAAAAGTTGCACATATTATGCATTTTGGACAATTATATCAGCACAAAAAGTAAGACCCGGATCTCGTACCCTGAAGGCGGGTCTCAAGCAGCTGGATAGCCTTTTGGCTGTTTTCCGCATTCTGGCGCAGCCCCTCGATCTCCGAGATTTTCTCTAGCACGTGCACGCGCAGATCTTCATGCAATTTCCGCGTGGTCTGCGAAGCAGCAAGGAGTTAGCCGGATATTTAAAATCTTGGGGGCTCCGCGAAAGGGCCGCTAGGTTGGTCCGGCAGAGGAGCGGAGGTGGAGGCCCCTTGGCGGAATCCCCATGGTCGGCAGGATCTTCCGGGAGGTCATCAAGGTTGATGACGTCTTTGGGATCCGGCTTGGAGGCGGATGAAGCCTTGGGCGGAACCTCAACTTCGGGAGTAACTGGAATTGAAGCCGGAGACGGTTTGGTTCTTTTCTTCAGGGTCTTTGGAGCTTTGGGGGGTTGGCTTCCGGAGCTTCAGCAAGAACATAAAAGTAAAAGTAAGAGTTTGAGCGTGAAACCGGAGCTTGGATCGTGGAAATAGGCGCTTACCCGGAAGGTTTGAAGAAGTGCTGGATGTCAGGTTGACCTTTGTTGCTGGTATTAATCAGTTTAAGGCGCTTCGCCTCCGCCTCCGCTTTCCGGGTAGCCGCAGTGCTAGGCACTCCGCGGGCGCGTTTCGCATAAGGGCTCGAAGGAGCAGGCTTCTTCCTCTTAACGGGGCGGGAAGCTTCGGGAGCTTCCGCCTCCGATGCGGCTTCCGAATCCGTGTTGCCGGTGGAAGGAACCCGGATGATAGTTCCGAGTTCGCTTTCTTCGAGCGCCTCGAGCTAATACAGAGTTTAACACTTAGACAAAAGTTTGAATGCAAAGAGAAACAAGAGACTATAGTCACGCTGACGTACCGCGGTTCCGGAGCCATTCATGTGGATATCTTTGTTGCACACGTGAACGTGAAGTTCACGCGGAATTTTGATGAGGACCCGGATCCTCTTGTCGATGGCGTCGGCGGAGAGATTATCCTTTGTGGCGCGCATCGGGTCGTCGCGCCCTGTGTACTGGAACATCAAGCGGTCCCTGTGTTGGAGCGGTTGGATCCGCTTGGTGAACCAGGAAAGGGTCAAGTCCTTTCCCGTCAGCCCCTCCTCCGTCAGCTTACAGATCCGCCTGACGGCGCGCGTGAGCTGGAGTGACTCGGAGAGGTGGGAGCAATGCGACCATGCCGGAAGCTCGGTGGCGGGGCAGTTCTTGAATGGCGGAAGCTTTCTTGTGCTCGCGGGGTCGGAGACGTCCTTCAAATAGAAGAACCCCCCGGACCAGTACCGCGCGGATTCGTGGCGGTCGGTGTGGGGATAGACGCGGCCCGGGCGGATCATGAAGGTGATGGATCCACATGTCGCCAGCTCGGTGGACTGCCGGATCCTCTCCTTCTTGACAGTGAAATAATATTGAAACAGGGAGAGCTCGGGGGTTACCCGGAGATGGCCCTCGCAGAGGGTGACGTGATTGCTAATCGCAAGCACGCTGTTCGGCGAGATGTTGTGGGGCTGGAGCCCATAAGCCTCCAGGATTTCTAGGAAGAAGTCCGAAGGCGGAAATGAGAAGCCCCGCTCCACTAGCGCTTTCGTCAGCACCATCTCGTCGTCTTGGGGGACTGGGGCTAAGGCATTCGGAGTTGCCCTCCAGCTTCCGGGTTGCAGGAAGCCTTCCCCCTCCAAGTTTTGCAGCTCGGTCTCTGTGGTGGTGCAGGGCCACCATTTCCCTTTGCCTTCCGAATCCCGCTGGCGGGCTTTGGATTTTTTGGCAGCAGCCTCTTCCGCCTTCTTCTCTACCTCGGAGGCTTTCTCCGGGACAGCTGAGGTGCCTTCGGTGTCCTTGCCGGAGTCCTTAGTGGGATCCAGCTGGACTGGAACGAAGGGAGGCGGAGCGGAGGAGATGGGTGTCGCCATGATCGGTTCACTGGTGGGAGGCGGAGTCGTGGAAGACATCTGTAGATGTAAAAAAGATCGCGGAAAAACATTCTTTAGTCGGATCCAGCATCGTCTTCCCCAAATTCATCCCTACCAACTACGGCGCGAGAGCAAGGTTCGAGGACTTACCGTAATGGCTTCTGCGGTGGTCGGAGTCGCCGGCGACGAGGTTTCCGTGCGGTGGCTCGCTGATGTTAAGAACAGGATGAACTCGACGCGATGGCGAAGCGGCTCCAGCGAAGCTCCGGCGAAATTCCGGCACGGCGGAGAAGGAGCTCGAGGCGGCGCTTGGCAGAGAGGTGAAGAGGGGGGTGAATGAGGGTTGAGGGCGTCGACGGCGGATATTTATAGGCCGGCGGGACGAGATTCGTGCTCCGCATCCTGTGGTCGGAACGCAAGCGTCGCACCGTTGGATGCATGACACGTGTCCCAAACCCTAAACGGTAAAAATGGCTAGAGATAAGTTACCGCAGAAATCGCGCGAAAATGGCGCCAGAATTGGCGGAACCGTTTGAGTCTTTTAAAGATTCCGGGTAATCGCGTGAAGATAAAGAGCTCTCATTCGCAAGCAGGGGACTAACCCGGAAACGAATCCAGTACCGTCGATGGATGAAGTCCCGCAGGATGGGAGCATTTTCCGACTAAAAGTTGGGAAAAGAAGAAAGTGTGAAGTTGGAGTTCTGCAAGTTTCTCCGCGTTACCAATATTGTCGGAAATCATGATGGACTAGCAAGGCGGAAACAGCAGGTGAAACTCGGAGAACTGCGGGGGCTACTCGTTGTGGGTATACTTCATGGGTGTACCATCGACAGTGCCTAGATCCGGCAAGCCCGGGTGGCCCACAGATGGTGATGAGGCATGTGGCCCATCGGGCAGCCCAGTTGCTGTTGATCATGAAGGAAGAAGTCCGGCCCAGGATGAGCAAGCCGGATCCGTACCGACACTAGGAGGAACCCGGATCCGTGGAGGCCCATGAGG
Organism: Lolium rigidum; assembly: GCF_022539505.1. Classification (NCBI taxonomy): domain Eukaryota; kingdom Viridiplantae; phylum Streptophyta; class Magnoliopsida; order Poales; family Poaceae; genus Lolium; species Lolium rigidum. The sequence goes on from NC_061511.1 coordinate 61,829,441, forward strand.
AACCCGGATCCAGTACGACGTATATGGAAGGCGGATCCGTGGAGTACACGGCAAGACATTGTACCGTAGTTAGGCTATCTGTAATCCGGCTAGGACTCTCCATGTAAACCCTAGATCCGTGCGCCTTTATAAGCCGGATCACTGGGAGCCCTAGAGGCACAACCACAACTCATTGTAACAACGCGAAAGCGCCCGGATAATTCCGGACAAGCAGCAGTAGGCCCTGTCCTCGTGCAGGTGTTCCGAAGCTGGGTAACTCGCGTACCACCGTCCCGTGTGCACTCCGCCCTATGGCCCCTACTTCTTCTCCCCCTCGTGAGGATCCCTCCTCCGAGGTACCGTCGATTAGGCAACGACACATGGCATGCTCACGGAGGGAGGAGGAGGAGGTGGTGATGGTTGGGAGCGGGACGACGCAAGGCAGCGCATCGCATCACCATAGCTTAGAGCATCTCTAGCAGATGCCCTATATCGGCATATAAATGTTAGTTTGGGCCATTATGGGGTTTTCGGTCGTTTTTGGGCCAGACTAGACCCCGCATTTGTGGTATGACTTGGAAAAAGGATATATGCCTCAGCCCAAACCCATGAAATGCAACAATATATGGAGGTCGGCGAGGCGGATGGGGGCCAAACCCCATCCGCTCCTCCGCCTCTCCGCCTCCCGCCGATGACAAACCAAGCTCCCGCCAGCGAGCAATCGGCACGCACGCGCGTAGCTCTAGCCTCCCTCCTCCCACGAGCGGGCATGGTGTTGGGGCGCGGCTCCAACGTGCGCGGGGGCGGCCAGGTTGGCTGCGGCGGAAGCGCAATCTAGCGCGGCGGTAGCTCGAGCCATGGGGGCGGGGACAGGCGCACTGGCGAGAAGACGAAGGCAGCCAAGATACGCTCCACCGTGGCGCGGATCCGGGGATCCTACCATACAACAACTACGGCGTCGCGGCGCCGCCCGCCTTCACCAAATGCGAGTTCAAGCGCTACCGCCACCGTGACTCCTCCCCTTCCACAGCGTCGTCGTTGTCGAGCTCCCGCCAGCCGCCGTCGACGGTGTTGGTGGTGAAGATGGAGGCAGACATCGCGTCGGCGCCCAAGTTCATGCCCGGCGAGTACCTCGACGATGCGGAGCTCGAGTGCCTCCTCCCGAAGCTTGGCGTGGAAGAAGGGCTCGCGCTCAGCGACTCTAGGACTCGTCCTCCCCAAAGGCCCCCAATAACCGACTTGGGGGCGCCAACTCGAAAACATGTGCCCAACCGCAGCCCCCAACTCTTTATCTGGCGCCCCTAGGACGAACCCAATCTACAGGGGCTAGCGGTGGCACCGGCGGGGCGAGAAAACGCCGCGGGCCAGCCCTGTCGGCGACCAGAGCCAAAAACACATATTTTTTCCTCCTTCTCGCCTCGCGACCACTATCGCCGCCGCAACCACCCCTCGCCGCGACCGCCAGTAGGAACCCACTCCGCCGCTGCACAAGAACTACCGCAAATCCTCGGCACCTCACCAGCCCTTCCAACCGGCGCCGTTCACCTGGTCCCGCCACCACTGCTACCCCCGTCCCCACCGTGCTCCCACCGTACACGTGAAGTATTCGGCCATTAGCCAAGGCGATGGACTCGGACGATGAGGACGTCATGGCCGCGCTCATGAACAAGGAGCTCGTTGTCGCGGCTACGACCAGGGACGCCGCTGGAGACGACGAGCATCTCGCGATCCTCGTCTCCCTCTTGGCCATGATCGCCGAGGAGGACAAGCCAGTCATTGGTGGCTCCACACCGGGGCGCCGCAAGAGAAAGTAAAGACAGAGGATGGAAGGGTACTGCATGCTCTACGCCGACTACTCTGCCGACGATCCATTGCATGGTGATGCCGTATTCCGCCGTAATTTCCGGATGAGTAGGAAACTCTTCCTGCAGATAGTCGAGAATTTGAGGGAGATCAACTACTTAAAATTGAAGAGAGACGCCGCTGGGTTTCTCGACACCATGGTATGTATAAGGGACCTGTGGATTTGGCATGTGTTCTTCGACATGGCAGGATCACACTTGATATCAATGTGCTTGCGGTGCTCAGATGTGTTCCAGAATCTTGTCGAATGCAATGCCCCTCCGGTGCAGTTTGAGATCAATGGCCACTAGTATGACAAGGGCTACTGTCTTGCAGATGGAATTTATCCAAGATGGTCAACATTTGTGAAGGCAATCTCAAACCATGTAGCTGGAGGGAAGAAATCTTGGTTTGCTCAAATGCAGGAGGCTGCCAGAAAGGATGTGGAGAGGGCATTTGGTGTGCTGCAAGCTCGCTTTACCATTGTCCGATACTCTGCTCTTACATGGTCATATTGCACAACATGATCATCGAGAGCGAGAGGGAATTTTCAGTGTTTGACACCGAACCATATGAACGGATGGGTCCTATTGCAGATGTTGATCACAATGTGCCTCATGTATGTGCTGCTTTTCTCGCAAGATATCAAGAAGTCCGAGACTCCAGCACTCATCACCAACTACAAGATGATTTGGTGGAGCATTTGTGAACTCTCAAAGGCGGCGGCTAGTTTATTTATTTGTTTGCCATTGGGATTTAAATTTTTTAATTTGTGTGGTTTGATAAACCTTAATTATTTGTGTGCTATGTTAAACTTGTTGAATTTTGTCTAATATTTGTTTAAGTTGTAATAAATTATCACAGTATATTTGTTGTTTAAAATTAGAATATATATGAAAATGTATTGGGGGCACCGTTTGGGGTGCACGCTGGGCGCTGGCATGTCCCCAATTCTCATTTCACTACAGGAATGGAGCTATATGCCGAGGGCCGGGAACCCTCGGCGTAGGCTGCTTTGGCCGTCGGCGTAGGCTACGCCGAGGGCCGCCCTCGGCATAGCTCCTCGGCATGTAGCTCCCTCGGCAAAGCAACTATCGCCGTCGGCGTAGCCGGCCCTCGGCGTAGCATGCTATGCCGACGGCAAAACTCCTCGGCATAGACTTTTAAAAAATTCAAATTTCCATTTTTCCAAAAAAATTCAAAAAAAAAAATTCGAAAAAAAAATATTTTTTTCTATATGCCGACGGTAAAACCCTAGGCATAGACTTTTAAAAATTTTGAAATTTTAATTTCTTTTACACAATTTTTTTCTTTTTTTTTTCTTTTTTTCTTTGACCCAATACACTTTTAACTCTAACTACACTTAATCTTAGGTCAAATTACAATCATGGTTAAACTTCCCAGTCGGTCACCCATCCTCACACTACTCCAGCCTCAGCACGCTTAACTTCTTGGTTCCATTCGGATGAGCTTCCGTTATAGAATTGACAACTCTTGCTGATAATAATAGCATATCAACCCTATTAACCCTTGAACCGTGATGCACACCTCTTTATTTTGGAAAATCCCAAACAATTACTTAAGTAGACAACAATGAATATATAAGTAATAATAATATTAAATTCAAATAACAATAAAATGATTTTATTTTTTGGTCTTTTTTCTATTTAATATGGAATAATTAATATCTTTAAATCGGAAAATCGAAATTCCACAAATAATATGTCTAAATCGATCAGAAAAATGAGAGGAATCTAAATATAACATCCATATCATCATTTGAACCTTAAAATTAGAGGAATCCAAATATGACTCCCAATTTTCCATGTGGCCAAAGCGCCCCCTCGGGAGATGCGAAATGGCCGTATCGGGCGGGCTGGTGCACCGTTCGCTAACACGCTAAATGGACAAAAATTAGCACATAAAGTGATGTGTTATAGACCTAAAAACATTTTTTGCGGAATTTATTGAGCGATGGAAAGTGTACCCCTAGTTCAAATTCGGTCAGTTTCCAACGGGTTCGGCGGGACATCGCAGGAATCCGCATGGATTCTCAGATAGCTAGAGAGTACATATGGCATGTGATATATGATGCGGAGGCGGTGTCCTACCACTACGCGGAGGTCTCGCTCAATACTAAAATGCGTCTCATGTAGCTGCTTCACAAAAAAAACCCGTTTTGACACCCTGAAAATGAAAAAACCATCACCCATGGGTCGGATTGGAAATCCGCTCCTGGGGCCTTGCTTCCCATCCCAGGGACCACGCACGTGCCAAATATGGCCTCGTTCCGACAAACTATGTGGTGTCACGGGCCGTTTCCTACTCATTTGCCCTAAAAGCCATAGAACTCCGGACGTGATAGCCCTGTTTGTGAAGGGTTTTCCAAAATAATTGCCGTATCCTAATTCTGACTTTTGGAGTGGTTACTAGGACACATAAAATGACGCCATGCGGCTCCGCGGGATTTTCTGACTTCGTTTAAATTGCCATTTGACCAAAACGGGCCCCCACGGAGATGCGGTATGGCCGTACCGGCGCGTGCTGGTGCCCCCGTTTACCATCGCGCTAAACGGAAAAAAATTCACACATAAAGTGATATGTCCTAGAACTAAAAACATTTTTCCCGGAATTTATTGAGCGATGGAAAGTGTACCCCTAGTTCAAATCATGTCACTTTCCGGCGGATTCGGCGGGACACCGCGGGAAGCCGCATGAATTCCCAGATAGCTAGCACGTACATATGCCATGTGATATATGGTGCGGAGGCGGTGTCCTACCACTACGCGGAGGTCTCGCGTAATACTAAAATGCATCCCATGTAGCTGCTTCACAAAAAAAACCCGTTTTGGCACCCCGAAAATGAAAAAACCATCACCCATGGGTCGGATTGGAAATCCGCTCCCGGGACCTTGCTTCCCATCCCAGGGACCACGCACGTGCCAAATATGGCCTCGTTCCGACAAACTATGTGGTGTCACGGGCCGTTTCCTACTCATTTGCCCTAAAAGCCATAGAACTCCGGACGTGATAGCCCTATTTGTGAAGGGTTTTCCAAAATAATTGCCGTATCCTAATTCCGACTTTTGGAGTGGTTACTAGGACACATAAAATGACGCCATGCGGCTCCGCGGGATTTTCTGACTTCGTTTAAATTGCCATTTGACCAAAACGGGTCCCCACGGAGATGCGGTATGGCCGTACCGGGCGCGCTGGTGCCCCCGTTTACCATCGCGCTAAACGGAAAAAAATTCACACATAAAGTGATATGTCCTAGAACTAAAAACATTTTTCCCGGAATTTATTGAGCGACGGAAAGTGTACCCCTAGTTCAAATCATGTCACTTTCCGGCGGATTCGGCGGGACACCGCGGGAAGCCGCATGAATTCCCGGATAGCTAGCGCGTACATATGCCATGTGATATATGGTGCGGAGGCGGTGTTCTACCACTACGCGGAGGTCTCGCGTAATACTAAAATGCGTCCCATGTAGCTGCTTCACAAAAAAAACCCGTTTTGGCACCTCGAAAATGAAAAAACCATCACCCATGGGTCGGATTGGAAATCCGCTCCCGGTGCCTTGCTTCCCATCCCAGGGACCACGCACGTGCGAAATATGGCCTCGTTCCGACAAACTATGTGGTGTCACGGGCCGTTTCCTACTCATTTGCCCTAAAAGCCATAGAACTCCGGACGTGATAGCCCTGTTTGTGATCGGTTTTCCAAAATATTTGGTGTATCCCAATTCCATCTTTTGGAGTGGTTACTAAGACACATAAAATGATGCCATGCGGCTCCGCGAGATTTTTTGACTTCGTTTAAATTGCCATCTGGCTAAAACAGGAACTCTGAGGACATATAAGAAAGTGATTGAATTGTTTCTATATTAACATGGTACTGTACATGATTCAAATATGCATGATTTTGACATGAATGGATAGATGATGTTTTTATGAACATTTTGATACCTCATACGCATTTTTCGACATCATATGAATTAGTTATGATTTTTACAAAATTAGACAAATTTGAAAAATGGCTACGCCGAGGGTGGCCGTCGGCGTAGCCCTGTCTACGCCTAGGGCCAAAGATATGCCGAGGGTTGCCCTCGGCGTAGACCTCGCTACGCCGACGGCCGCGCTACATCGAGGATCGGATGAGGAGGCTGGCCAGGCCAGGCCATACGCCGAGGGCCCCGACTTTTGGCCGTCGGCGTATAAAAGGCCCTCGGCGTATCGCGCCATTCCTGTAGTGTTTTACGCCGGCGCCCCCATACGGTCCCTATAACGGCTACGCCGGACGGTGTATGGGGAGGGCGAGTGGACATTCTTTAATCATCATTTTCATATTGTCGTCCAAGGCTTAGACAATTCGTGCCTTGAAGGGTCGTCCGATGGTCATTGGAAGTCATCACAACAGATTCAAATATGAAAGTGTAGGACCGTCAACGGAGGAAGATTCTAAACGGTGCTCTATTAATGAAACAACTCAGTTACATATGACACATAAAATTACGATACACTTCCTATTTAGAGGGCTCAAGATCAACATCGTTCGATGTTCGTCCATAGTACACATAGAAAATCTAATAAGTAAATAAACTAAATGTCATCGTCAGCACGGGCCTGTGTCGAAGCCTAAGGCCGCAGTGAAGCCCGAGGCACCCTTCCTGGGCGTGCGTATAACATGTATGCCCGGGAGCCCTCATCGGGCATAGCCTCATAGACATCCACAAGGCGCACATGGCATTCTTCACGGCTCGACGGTGCGATGATGACTCCAACGACTCTTCGTCCTCCAACAACGGCTCGACACTCACTAGTAGAAACATGGCTTTCGTCCAAAACTCCTGGATCTTTAGTCCCGGTTCAAATAGGAACTGGGACTAATAGGCCGCATTAGTCCTGGTTCGGCGCGGGCCACGGTACCATCTAGTCCCGGTTCGTTTGGAACATTTAGTCCCGGTTGGTAATGCTAACCGGGACTAAAGGGATTGCGGCAGATCTACCCTTTCTAGCCTTTTTAACTTTATAAAATACAAAAGAAAATGATATAAAATTCAAAAAATACAATCTTTTGGGATTCCTATATGTTACGCAACCTACTATTTGGGGAAATTAACAATTTTGAATTTCAACTTCTTTTGCAAAAAAAGTTTTGGAAGAGGTAAAATGGCATTAAGTTTTGCATACGACATCAGAAATAAATGTATAATATATCAAAATGATCATGGGTTTACCCGGTCAGCCAATTTTTAGATTCTCAAAATTTCCAATGAAAATATGAAAGCAGGAAGATTATAGTTTTTGCTAGAAATTTTGGATTTTTTTATTTTTGAAGTAAATTAATAATTGCTTCTTGCATAAAGATTACTATTTCTTAACCATAAAGGTTAGCCAATTTTTAGATTTTCAAATTTTCAGGTTTTAGGTTTTGCAAAAAAAATATTGTTTATTATTTATTCTAGATTATTATTACATCATTACTTTTATTTCTTAAAATAATTATTTGGAATTCAAAGATTAATGAAGTGTGACATCGTGCCCAACATGTTAATATGATTGATATGATACTAGTATCAATAACATGCGCCTGAAGCACTTGGAAGCGGGATGGGAAGAAACTCGAAAGTTAAGCGTGCTAGTGCTAAAGTAGTGGGGGATGGGTGTTCAAGCAGGAAGTTTGACCACGAGTAAGTAATTTGACTAGAGATTAAGTGTAGTTAGAGACTAAACTTGTTAAATAACTGAAATACTAGAAATTCTGGAAAAAAAGAGGGAGCGGAAAATAATTAAAAAAAATGGATAAAAAATAGACGAAATAGCTTTTAGTCCCGGTTGGTGTTATAAACCAGGACTAAATGTACTTCGCCCCGACGCGCGCCCGCAGCCTACGTGGTGGGGCCTTTAGTCTCGGTTTGTATTAAAATCGAGACTAAAGGAGAGGGCCTTTAGTCCTGATTCCGTAGTCCCGTTGCAAAACCGGGACTAAAGGCCCTTACCTACCGGGAGTAAATCCCCTTTTTCTACTAGTGCCTAGGGTCGGACACCGGTGTCTTGCCTTCACCGTGCATGAGGACGAAAGGAACGATGCATGAACGTGCACGCGGAGAGGCGGAAAGCGGAGCTGCGAGCGTCTCCTCCATCCTTGCTCTGAGCATTTACACTGCTTGGTGACTTCCTAGCTAAGTGGCAGAAGCGGAGCCGCTAGCGCTTCCTCCATCATCGGTCTGAGCGTCTGAGGTGCTTTGGTAACTGGACACATACCTATGTCGGTGACCCATTGTTCCTCTAATATTCTCAGCCATTTTTGAAGGTATAAGCTACCGGCGGCCCTTGCTGAATTCATAGACAAGCCGGCAGTGGTAGGAAGGCAGCTAAACGATGGGAAAAAAATGCAAGAAAAGCAAAGGAAGCGCGAAAAAATCACACACGGTTTGACAGAAAGAACGAGTCTGCAAAGGTAAATGGTACACACAAGACTTCGCATGACCAATCGTTTGCGTTATAGCCCATACAGTTTCCTCTCCGGTGACCATGTGCTATCATCTCACTGAGTGGGCTGGTGGCGGACCGGGAAATGGCAGGGGCGGACCCAGAACAAAGTTTTTGTGGGGGCCAAACTCATGAGTGGGGCATCTCTTTGGCAAATTCAAATGATTCAAGTGATTTTCTTATAAATATGCATAGATTTTAGTGTAATCTGGAAATTTGAGTGGTGGCGAAGGCCCCCACTCAGCCGTTCTTGGGTCCGCCCCTGGCAAATGGTATGGTTTTTTTACGGTCAGCGTTCGGCCAAACAACACGTGGAAAGGGATTTCCATGTGCCATGGGATCCTTAAAAGGCCCGATCTATACTGGTGGCAATACATGTATACTCCAAAATTTCTCCACATTACATCAACATGGTGTCCACGTCACTCCAAAAACCAAGGAAATTGATAACACATACGGAGTCCTACACATTGCAGAGATTAATAGTTTACTAGTTTACATGCATTCTGATTTATTTGCTTTAAATGCAAATGTGTCCAAACATGGCTCCTTTCTAGCATCAACTATACACTTTCTTGGCATGCATGCATCCAATCCGAATACTTCTACATCCAATAGCAGAAAGAATACGTCTACGGTAGATTGTCCAACGGATTTGTAGTGGAGGCCACAACTAATGGGAGAGGAATTCCATGGTTTCCATGCTAGAGGAGTCAAGTGTACCGGAAGTCAAAAAAAATGTCCACTTAAAAAACCCACTATTGACGTTTTACGAGTGCTGGAGGACTATATGCATGAGAAGTCAACAAATTCATCCACAGCTTACCAGTGGAGATAGTGTTGACAATCCTTGAAGCGTGTGGTGAATTTTGTCTTTGATAATACTCGAACAGATCACACCTCTTTGACAAAAGCTTTTGCCTATTTAAATTTGGATGGTTTCATGTCCATTAATTGACAAGCTTTAAAGAATTCGTTCTTCAGTTTTGTCTATTTAAATTCAAATAAAGGGGGGAAGATGTTTTGGGAGTGCAGTGTCGGATGCTGCTCCTCTTAACGCATCTTATACCTTAGGTTGAAGAATATATGTTTTTTAAGAAAAAAAAATCCACGATCTATTGACAATCATCCATAGTAGCATAAAGAATATAAGAATTAAATAAAAAAATACCAATATGTCATTGGAGTACCTAGCGACAAGACTACGCACACTGGGTGGAGCTGAAGGTGCGTCACCATCATCGTTCCTCCATCAACGGACCTGAGCAAACCTGATCGTTGTAAAAATTGTTGTAGTAGATACGCGAAAAGCCATCTTGGTAAGTCAAGACCAGCAAATCACAACAAATAACCGTTGCTAAAGATAAGATCTGTAATCGAAAGAGTCAAATCTCAAACCACATCAATCAACACGTAAACTAACTAGATCCTCCAGGAGAACCGTTAGCCCGCGCAACTCCATGTTCCCTCCACTAGTGCTAGACGACTACTGGAGCAAGGATAGGACATGAATTTCCGCCTGACCATTTCAAATAAAACAGTGGAAAAAACAAGGAACAACAACCCTCCTTCTGGTGAGGGGCCATGGTCCGTAATGCTTCTAAGAGTGTACCCAAATTACTTAAGTTGTAGCATGTGCAAGAGACTTATACTCTGCTTTATTACTATATCTTTAGATTGTGGCTTGCTTTTTTTATTTTTTATTAACATTTGGTAGAACAAAGAGACCAAAGTCTTGAATTAATCGATGATAATTTAGGCAAGCTGACTAATCAAGATCTGAAAAAGCAAAAATGGATCTTGATGAAATATAGATCTGGCCAACACTTTATGTGTGATTTGTATATGTCAAAGTACACTTGGCAGCACTGCAATGCAAAGTAGCATGGATACCATGTGAAAGGAGATTTTGTGATTGCTTACGTGCTCATTCTATCACACTTCTTCATTAAGTTACTTTCGTTTGTGTTGTTTCAATAAAGTGTAGTACTTCGTCAGTTCATTTATATAGGCTGTATAGTTTTTTCACCAAGATTAACACAGGGTGATGTGGTAATATGTCGTCATGTGGGTGTAGCATCATGGATGCAAAAGTTGACGGTAATGTGGTATTTTATTTTATTTAAAAATACCCTTTGAAATTTGAACAATCCATGTGTGCTTCTCTGCGACACGGTTGCTCATGATACTTCTCTCTATAGCCACACAAATTATTGGGGTGGGGGCAATCATTATATGGAACTTGCAATTCAGGTAGTACATGATTCATCACATGCGCGCACACCGTTCTTAATTAATTTGTTCGAGGAGTGATTTCGGAGGGAGACGTGTAGTTTGGTAAGGGATGTGATCCCCCTCTCCAACCGGCTAGCTATGGTACCATAAGTCTATGTATGGCATAAGCCAAGTCCATTTAATTTGGTACAGACCAAAGTTTGCAGGTCATTTTCGTGGCTGTCATGTGTTTTTCATAGCACTGTCGAAGGACTTGTAATTAGCTGGACCAACTTGTAGTCTACTGGTTTGGTTGATTCGTTCCTGTCGATCATCATTCCGTTAGTGAGCCGTCGATCGGATTTAACACTCTACCAAGCAGCTACCCAGAGTGTACTAGGCCAGAGTAGCGTGCTAGTCAAGTGAAGGTCGACGAGTGCACACTACAGGATAGATTGCACGATTTGAAAAGGTAAAGAGAAAATTGACTCAGTGGTTTCTTCAAGAATTTCCGGCTGGGTGAGAGCTGAATGTCAGCTCAGAATCGATGGCGGCTGCCAGTGCAATGCAGCTCAAAAAGAACATTGTTGGAATGCTTGGAAAGTCTTGTTATTGATGCAGTGGATTTGTAAAGCAAGAGTGCAGGAAATTGATTTGGCTATTTCTTTGTACATGTGCAAGTAGGTGAAGACATATCAAGTTTGCGGACTAGTGCTCCGTGTCTCTGTTCCAGTTATGCAACATCTCCGTATTTTGCATCCAAGAAAGTCCATTATTGGTCCCTAAAGTCGTCAAAAAGTGTGCCACTTAGACTAAAACTCGGATCTCATTATACGATGGAGTGGCTCTGTATTTTGCATGGAAGAAATTTCACTTTTTGTCCCGGGAGTATTTACAATGTGCTTATATCGTAAAGCTTATGTTTGGTCCAAGATAAACCTTGAACTCGTTATAAAGTTCACATCCTTTCTAGCAAAAGAAAAATATTAGCGTCGTCAATCCATTACGTCATACCCTCTCCTCGTCCCTCTCGGACCATTGTCCCCTCCTCCTCGCCGATGTTAGTGAACCCAAGCGACCGCGATCTTTCAAATTTGAAAACTGTTGGGTAAAGCTTCCGGGGTTCAATGAGGTGGTAAAGGAGGCTTGGGACAAGCCAACCATCCACACTGAACCTTGCCAAATCATCTTTCACAAGATGAAGGAAACCAGAAAGTGCCTCCGCAAGTGGGGGAAGGGCTTTTATTCCAACACTAAGGTGTTGTTGTATGCGGCCCTACTTGTTATTCTATAGTTCGATATGGCCCAAGAGGCAAGGCAACTTTTCCCGGAGGAGTTAGACCTTCGCGCGCGGTTGAAAAGGAAGGTGATTGCGCTTGCCGTGGTGGAGAGAGCTAGAAAGAAACAATGTGCGTGGATTGCAAACATCAAGGAGGGAGATGCCAATACCAAATTCTTTCATATGCGGGTCAATGCTAGAAGAAGGAAAAACCACATCCATCGCCTAAAGCGAAACAATGGTTGGGTAAGTGGACATGAAGAAAAAGAGAAAATCATCTATGATCACTTCAAAGCGTCTATGGATAGAGGGGACCCTAGTAGCCATGACTTCAATTGGGCAGATTTCGTTTTTTCCCCTACGGATTTACACTCGCTTGGTGATCCCTTCACCGAGGAAGAGGTCAAGATGGCCATCTCTCACTTGCCCGGCGACAAAGCCCCGGGGCCGGATGGCTTCACCGGGCTCTTTTTTAAGAGATGTTGGGAGACAATAAGAGTCGACGTTTTGAATGTTGTCCAACTTTTTGGGAACCTACATGTGGAAAATTTTCATTGGTTAAATTCCGCGAACATATCCTTGTTGCCAAAGAAGGATGGCGCCGAAGAGGTATCCGACTACCGGCCTATTAGCTTGATGCATGCCATTGCCAAGATTGTTGCGGAGTTGCTTGCCAACCGGTTGGGGCCTCACATGGATGAGCTTGTTTCAAACGCGCAAAGCGCTTTCATCAAGAGAAGTATTCATGACAATTTTCTCTATGTCAAAAATCTAGCTACGAGATTTCACAAGAACAAGACCCCGGCTCTTCTTTTCAAGCTTGATATCCGGAAGGCTTTCGACTCTATCCGTTGGGATACCTTTTTGATCTTCTTGTGAAGAGGGGCTTCCCAGCCCGTTTCCGAAACTGGATTGTTGCACTTCTAAACACCGCCTCGTCGCGGGTGCTTCTTAATGGGGTGGCAGGTTGCCCCATTCACCATGGTCGGGGGCTACGCCAAGGAGACCCCCTTTCCCCGCTTCTTTTTGTCCTCGCCATTGATACTCTTGCACAAATTTTGGAGAGGGCCACGAGCCTTGGTATCCTACACAAGCTACGGGGGAGAGGCCCCATCCTCCGCACCTCTCTTTATGCGGATGATGCGGCGATTTTTGTTGCGCCTTTGAAGGAGGATGTCCAAAATCTCGCTCATATTCTTCATGACCTCGGAGAGGTCACCGGCCTTTGCACGAATTTCCACAAAAGCTCCGTCGTGTCAATAAGATGTGCTAACCATAACCTCGACGACATCCTTCTTCACATCCCGGCTAAGAGAGAGTCTTTTCCACTACGCTATCTTGGGCTTCCTCTAACGGTTAGAGGCATAAGAAGGAAAGACATACAACACCTTGAGGACAAATGTGCCGGGAATCTCCCCACTTGGAATGGGAAATATATTACTACGGCCGGCCGTAGCGCTTTGGTCAAATCCGTCATCGCCTCCCAAGCCACATACTTTTTGACACCACTCTCCATACCGGCGGGTACCATAGCATTTATCAACAAGATTGAGAGAGCTTTCCTTTGGTCGGCTAGAGACCACACCACGGGGGCGAAATGCAAGGTCAATTGGGAGATAGTTTGTCGTCCTAAAAACTTGGTGGCCTTGGAATCATTCATATGGACAAGTTCGCTACGGCCCTTCGTCTTAGATGGCCTTGGTTGGAGTGGAAAGACCCCAACAAGTTTTGGGTGGGCTCCGGCAACCCTTGTTCGGAGCAAGATATGGACATTTTCTTTGCAGCCACGACCATTACGGTGGGAAATGGGATGAAGACTCTTTTTTGGTATGCTCCTTGGTGAAAGTATAGAGATGGTAAACCTAGAGGGGGGGGGTGAATAGGTTTCTACAAATTTTGATTCTTTCTTTGCAATATTAGGCT
>NC_061511.1:61843271-61858106 GCF_022539505.1 Lolium rigidum
AGGCCTAGTTGTTCCCGGCTCTACGGTGTTGCCAGTCGCTGCCCGCCGGTGGGTTTCTGACCGCAACAAGTGGATGCAGCGATCAAAACAATGGTAATGACATGAGTAAACAAGTGAATCATAAAGCAAAGACTTTTCATGAATAGTACTTCAAGACAAGCATCAATAAGTCTTGCATAAGAGTTAACTCATAAAGCAATAAATCAAAGTAAAGGTATTGAAGCAACACAAAGGAAGATTAAGTTTCAGCGGTTGCTTTCAACTTGTAACATGTATATCTCATAGATAATTGTCAACATAGAGTAATATAACAAGTACAATATGCAAGTATGTTGGAATCAATGCACAGTTCACACAAGTGTTTGCTTCTTGAGGTGGAGAGAGATAGGTGAACTGACTCAACATAAAAGTAAAGAGAATGGTCCTTCAAAGAGGAAAGCATCGATTGCTATATTTGTGCTAGAGCTTTTATTTTGAAAACATGAAACAATTTTGTCAACGGTAGTAATAAAGCATATGAGTTATGAAAATTATATCTTACAAGCTGCAAGTCTCATGCATAGTATACTAATAGTGCCCGCACCTTGTCCTAATTAGCTTGGACTACCGGATCTTTGCAATGCACATGTTTTAACCAAGTGTCACAATGGGGTACCTCCATGCCGCTTGTACAAAGGTCTAAGGAGAAAGCTCGCATTTTGGATTTCTCGCTTTTGATTATTCTCAACTTAGACATCCATACCGGGACAACATGGACAACAGATAATGGACTCCTCTTTAATGCATAAGCATGTGGCAACAATTATTATTCTCATATGAGATTGAGGATATATGTCCAAAACTGAAACTTCCACCATGATTCATGGCTTTAGTTAGCGGCCCAATGTTCTTCTCTAACAATATGCATGCTCCAACCATTAAGGTGGTAGATCTCTCTTACTTCAGACAAGACGGACATGCATAGCAACTCACATGAAATTCAACAAAGAATAGTTGATGGCGTCCCCAGAAGCATGGTTATCGCACAACAAGCAACTTAATAAGAGATAAAGTGCATAAGTACATATTCAATACCACAATAGTTTTTAAGCTATTTGTCCCATGAGCTATATATTGCAAAGGTGAATGATGGAATTTTAAAGGTAGCACTCAAGCAATTTACTTTGGAATGGCGGAAAAATACCATGTAGTAGGTAGGTATGGTGGACACAAATGGCATAGTGGTTGGCTCAAGTATTTTGGATGCATGAGAAGTATTCCCTCTCGATACAAGGTTTAGGCTAGCAAGGTTATTTGAAACAAACACAAGGATGAACGGTACAGCAAAACTCACATAAAAGACATATTGTAAACATTATACGACTCTACACCGTCTTCCTTGTTGTTCAAAACTCAATACTAGATGTTATCTAGACTCTAGAGAAACCAAATATGCAAACCAAATTAGCAAGCTCTAAGTGTTTCTTCATTAATGGGTGCAAAGTATATGATGCAAGAGCTTAAACATGAGCACAAAAATTTCCAAGTATCAAATTATCCAAGACATTTTAGAGTTACTACATGTAGCATTTTCCAATTCCAACCATGTAACAATTTAACGAAGAAGAAACTTCGCCATGAATACTATGAGTAGAGCCTAAGGACATACTTGTCCATATGCTACAGAGGAGCGTGTCTCTCTCCCATAAAGTGAATGCTAGGATCCATTTTATTCAAACAAAACAAAAAACAAAAACAAACCGACGCTCCAAGCAAAGTGCATAAGATGTGACGGAATAAAAATATAGTTTCAGGGGAGGAACTCGATAATGTTGTCGATGAAGAAGGGGATGCCTTGGGCATCCCCAAGCTTAGACGCTTGAGTCTTCTTAGAATATGCAGGGGTGAACCACCGGGGCATCCCCAAGCTTAGAGCTTTCACTCTCCTTGATCATATTGCATCATACTCCTCTCTTGATCCTTGAAAACTTCCTCCACACCAAACTCGAAACAACTCATTAGAGGGTTAGTGCACGATAAAAATTCACATGTTCAGAGGTGACACAATCATTCTTAACACTTATGGACATTGCATAAAGCTACTGGACATTAATGGATCAAAGAAATTCATCCAACATAGCAAAAGAGGCAATGCGAAATAAAAGGCAGAATCTGTCAAAACAGAACAGTCCGTAAAGATGGATTTTATTAGGCCACCAGACTTGCTCAAATGAAAATGCTCAAATTGAATGAAAGTTGCGTACATATCTGAGGATCATGCACGTAAATTGGCTTAATTTTCTGAGCTACCTACAGGGAGGTAGACCCAGATTCGTGACAGCAAAGAAATCTGGAACTGCGCAGTAATCCAAATCTAGTACTTACTTTACTATCAAAGACTTTACTTGGCACAACAAAACTCAAAACTAAGATAAGGAGAGGTTGCTACAGTAGTAAACAACTTCCAAGACTCAAATATAAAACAAAAATAGTGTAGTAAAAACATGGGTTGTCTCCCATAAGCGCTTTTCTTTAACGCCTTTCAGCTAGGCGCGTAAAGTGTAACTCAAGTAACATCAAGAGACGAAGCATCAACATCATAATTTGTTCTAATAATAGAATCATAAGGTAACTTCATTCTCTTCCTAGGGAAGTGTTCCATACCTTTCGTGAGAGGAAATTGATATTTAATATTACCTTCCTTCATATCAATAGTAGCACCAACGGTTCGAAGAAAAGGTCTTCCCAATATAATGGGGCAAGATGCATTGCATTCAATATCCAAGACAACAAAATCAACGGGGACAAGGTTATTGTTAACCATAATATGAACATTATCAACTTTCCCCAAAGGTTTCTTTTTAGCATTATCAGCGAGATTAACATCCGGATAACAGCTTTTTCAATGGTGGCAAGTCAAGCATATCATAGACTTTCTTAGGCATAACAGAAATACTTGCACCAAGATCACATAAAGCATTACAATTAAAATCTTTGACTCTCATTTTAATGATGGGCTCCCAACCATCCTCTAGCTTTCTAGGAATAGAAGTTTCAAGTTTTAGTTTCTCTTCTCTAGCTTTTATGAGAGCATTTGTAATATGTTTTGTGAAAGCCAAGTTTACAGTCGCTAGCATTAGGACTTTTAGCAAGTTTTTGCAAGAACTTTATAACTTCAGAGATGTGGCAATCATCAAAATCTAAATCATTACAATCTAAAGCAATGGGATTATCATCCCCAAGGTTGGAAAAAATTTCAGCAGTTTTATCACGAGGCAGTTTCGAGCAGTTTTAGCGAGTTTCGAGGTAATTTTGCGCGCTTTGCACTAGGAGTAGAAACATTGCCAACACCAATTATTTTACCATTGATAGTAGGAGGTGCAGCAACATATGAATCATTAGCATTGCTAGTGGTGGTAATAGTCCAAACTTTAGCTACATTTTCCTCTTTAGCTAGTTTTTCATTTTCTTCTCTATCCCACCTAGCACGCAGTTCAGCCATTAATCTTATATTCTCATTAATTCTAACTTGGATGGCATTTGCTGTAGTAACAATTTTATTTTCAATATCCCTATTAGGCATAACTTTCGATTTCAAAAGATCAACATCGGAGGCAAGACTATCAACTCTAGAAGCAAGAATATCAATTTTATTAAGCTTTTCCTCAATGCATTTGTTAAAGGCAGTTTGTGTACTAATAAATTCTTTAAGCATAGCTTCAAGTCCAGGGGGTGTATTCCTATTATTGTTGTAAGAATTCCCATAAGAATTAGCATAACCGTTACCATTATTATAAGGATATGGCCTATAGTTATTACTAGAAGTGTTCCGATAAGCATTGTTGTTGAAATTATTATTTTTAATGAAGTTTACATCAACATGTTCTTCTTGGGCAACCAATGAAGCTAATGGAACATTATTAGGATCAACATTAGTCCTATCATTCGCAAGCATAGACATAATAGCATCAATTTTATCATTCAAGGAAGAGGATTCTTCAACGAATTTACCTTCTTACCTTGTGGAGCTCTTTCCGTGTGCCATTCGGAGTAATTGACCATCATATTATCAAGAAGCTTTGTTGCTTCACCAAGAGTGATGGACATAAAGGTACCTCCAGCAGCTGAATCCAATAAATTCCGCGAAGAAAAATTTAGTCCTGCATAGAAGGTTTGGATGATCATCCAAGTAGTCGATCCATGGGTTGGGCAATTTTTTACCAGAGATTTCATTCTTTCCCAAGCTTGAGCAACATGTTCATTATCCAATTGTTTAAAATTCATTATGCTACTCCTCAAAGATATAATTTTAGCGAGGGGATAATATCTACCAATAAAAGCATTCTTGCATTTAGTCCATGAATCAATACTATTCTTAGGCGAGAGATAGCAACCAATCTTTAGCTCTTCCTCTTAATGAGAAAGGAAACAATTTTAATTTTATAATGTCACCATCTACATCTTTATACTTTTGCATTTCACATAGTTCAACAAAATTATTGAGATGGGCAGCAGCATCATCAGAACTAACACTGGAAAATTGCTCTCGCATAACAAGATTAAGTAAAGCAAGTTTAATTTCAAAGAATTCCGCTGTAGTAGCAGGTGGAGCAATAGGTGTGCATAAGAAATCATTATTATTTGTGCTAGTGAAGTCACACAACTTAGTATTTTCAGGGTTGGCCATTTTACCAGTAGTAAATAAAGCAAACTAGATAAAGTAAATGCAAGTATACTAATTTTTTTGTGTTTTTGATATAGCAAACAAGTCAGTAAATAAAGTAAAGCTAGCAACTAATTTTTTTGTGTTTTGATATAATGCAGCAAACAAAGTAGTAAATAAAATAAAGCAAGACAAAAACAAAGTAAAGAGATTGAGAAGTGGAGACTCCCTTGCGGCGTGTCTTGATCTCCCGGCAACGGCGCCGAGAAAATATGCTTGATGGCGTGTATTTCACACGTTCGTTGGGCAACCCCAAGAGGAAGGTATGATGCGCACAGCAGCAAGTTTTCCCTCGGAAAGAAACCAAGGTTTATCGAACCAGGAGGAGCCAAGAAGCACGTTGAAGGTTGATGGCAGCGGGATGTAGTGCGGCGCAACACCGGGGATTTCGGCGCCAACGTGGAACCCTGCACAACACAACCAAAGTACTTTGCCCCAACGAAACGAGTGAGGTTGTCAATCTCACCGGCTTGCTGTAACAAAGGATTAACCGTATTGTGTGGAAGATGATTGTTTGCAGAGAAAACAGTAAAAACAAGTATTGCAGCAGATTTGTATTTCAGTATTAAAGAATGGACCGGGGTCCACAGTTCACTAGAGGTGTCACTCCCATAAGATAAAAGCATGTTGGGTGAACAAATTACAGTCGGGCAATTGACAAATAGAGAGAGCACAACAATGCACATACATGTCATGATAAGTATAGTGAGATTTAATTGGGCATTACGACAAAGTACATAGACCGCCATCCAACTGCATCTATGCCTAAAAAGTCCACCTTCAGGTTATCGTCCGAAACCCCTTCCAGTATTAAGTTGCAAAGCAACAGACAATTGCATTAAGTATGGTGCGTAATGTAATCAATAACTACATCCTCGGACATAGCATCAATGTTTTATCCCTAGGGGCAACAGCACAACACAACCTTAGAACTTTCTGTCATCGTCCCGGTGTCAATGCGGGCATGAACCCACTATCGAGCATAAATACTCCCTCTTGGAGTTAAGAGCAAAAACTTGGCCAGAGCCTCTACTAATAACGGAGAGCATGCAAGATCATAAAAAACACATATGTAATAACTTGATAATTAACATAACATGGTATTCTCTATCCATCGGATCCCGACAAACACAACATAGAGTATTACAGATAGATGATCTTGATCATGTTAGGCAGCTCACAAGATCCAACAATGAAGCACAATGAGGAGAAGACAACCATCTAGCTACCGCTATGGACCCATAGTCTAGGGGTGAACTACCCACTCATCACTCCGGAGGCGACCATGGCGGTGTAGAGTCCTCCGGGAGATGAATCCCTCTCCCGGCGAGGTGCCGGAGGAGATCTCCAGTAATCCCCCGAGATGGGATCGGCGGCGGCGTCTCGATAAAGTTTTCCGTATCGTGGTTTTTCGCATCGGGGTTTTCGCGATGGAGGCTTTAAGTAGGCCGAAGGGCGAGTCGGAGGGCCGACGAGGGGCCCACACCATAGGGCGGCGCGGGCCCCTTGGCCGCGCCGCCTTGTGGTCCGGCCACCTCGTGGCCCCACTTCGTATGCTCTTCGGTCTTCCGGAAGGTTCGTGGCGAAATAGGCCCCTGGGTCTTGATTTCGTCCAATTCCGAGAATATTTCGTTACTAGGATTTCGAAACCAAAAACAGCAGAAAATAGCAACTGGCACTTCGGCATCTTGTTGATAGGTTAGTTCCAGAAAATGCACGAATATGACATAAAGTGTGCATAAAACATGTAGGTATCATCAATAATATGGCATGGAACATAAGAAATTATCGATACGTCGGAGACGTATCAGAGGGTTAGTGCATAATCAAAAATTCACATGTTCAGAGAGGACACAATCATTCCTAACACTTCTGGACATCACCCAAAACTACTGAAAGTTAATGGAACAAAGAAATCCATCCAACACAGTAAAATAGGCAATGTGAAATAAAAGGCAGAATCTGTCAAAACAGAACAGTCCGTAAATACGATTTTTTTAGAGGCACTTAACGTGCTCAGATGAAGAAGCTCAAATTGAATGGAAGTTGCGTACATATCTGAGGATTACTCATGATTTTTCGCTGATTTTTCTGAGTTACCTACAGAGAGATCTACTCAAATTCGTGACAGCAAGAAATATGTTTCTGCGCAGAAATCCAAATCTAGTATCAACCTTACTATCAAAGACTTTACTTGGCACAACAATGTAATAAAGTAAAGATAAGGATAGGTTGCTACAGTAGTAACAACTTCCAAGACACAAATATAAAACAAAAATTGCAGAAATAAAATAATAGGTTGTCTCCCATAAGCGTTTTTCTTTAACTCCTTTTGATACGTCTCCGATGTATCGATAATTTCTTATGTTCCATGCCACATTGATGATGATATCTACATGTTTTATGCATAATTTATGTCGTATTTATGCATTTTCCGGCACTAACCTATTAACGAGATGCCGAAGAGCCGATTCTGTCGTTTTCTGCTTTTTTGGTTTCAGAAATCCTAGTAAGGAAATATTCTCGGAATTGGACGAAATCAACGCCCAGGGGCCTATTTTGCCACGAAGCTTCCAGAAGACCGAAGAGAAGATGAAGTGGGGCCACGGGGCGCCGCCACACTAGGGCGGCGCGGCCCAGGGGGGCCGCGCGGCCCTAGCGTGTGGGTCCCCGTGACCCCTCCGAGGCTGCCCTTCCGCCTACATATAGTCTTCGTCGCTAAACCCCCAGTACCGAGAGCCACGATACGGAAAACCTTACTGAGACGCCGCCGCCGCCAATCCCATCTCGGGGGATTCAGGAGATCGCCTCCGGCACCCTGCCGGAGAGGGGAATCATCTCCCGGAGGACTCTTCACCGCCATGGTCGCCTCCGGAGTGATGAGTGAGTAGTTCACCACTAGACTATGGGTCCATAGTAGTAGCTAGATGGTCGTCTTCTCCTCATGTGCTTCATTGTCGGATCTTGTGAGCTGCCTAACATGATCAAGATCATCTATCTGTAATGCTATATGTTGTGTTTGTTGGGATCCGATGGATAGAGAATACTATGTTATGTTGATTATCAATCTATTACCTATGTGTTGTTTATGATCTTGCATGCTCTCCGTTATTAGTAGAGGCTCGGCCAAGTTTTTACTCTTAACTCCAAGAGGGAGTATTTATGCTCGATAGTGGGTTCATGCCTCCATTAAATCTGGGACGAGTGACGGAAAGTTCTAAGGTTGTGGATGTGTTGTTGCCACTAGGGATAAAACATTGATGCTATGTTCGAGGATGTAGTTATTGATTACATTACGCACCATACTTAATGCAATTGTCCGTTGTTTGCAACTTAATATCGGAAGGGGTTCGGATGATAACCTCGAAGGTGGACTTTTAGGCATAGATGCATGTCTGGATAGCGGTCTATGTACTTTGTCGTAATTCCCAATTAAATCTCACTATATTCATCATATCATGTATGTGCATGGTTATGCCCTCTCTATTTGTCAATTGCCCAACTGTAATTTGTTCACCCAACATGCTATTTATCTTATGGGAGAGACACCTCTAGTGAACTGTGGACCCCGGTCCATTCTTTTACATCGAATACAATCTACTGCAATACTTGTTCTATCGTTTTCTGCAAACAATCATCATCCACACTATACATCTAATCCTTTGTTACAGCAAGCCGGTGAGATTGACAACCTCACTATTACGTTGGGGCAAAGTACTTTGGTTGTGTTGTGCAGGTTCCACGTTGGCGCCGGAATCCCTGGTGTTGCGCCGCACTACATCCCGCCGCCATCAACCTTCAACGTGCTTCTTGGCTCCTCCTGGTTCGATAAACCTTGGTTTCTTTCTGAGGGAAAACTTACTGCTGTGCGCACCACACCTTCCTCTTGGGGTTCCCAACGGACGTGTCATCTACGCGCATCACCTTTCAGCTAGGCGCAGAAAGTGTAACTCAAGTATTATCAAGAGATGAAGCATCAACATTAGAGTTGGGACTTTTCTCAACAATGCGTTGTATCTTGTCTATGTAAGTTTCAGAGGCTTCTCTTTCATTACTTTTAGGCTTACTATCCTCCTCAAATAAATTTTCAGGAACAATCCAATCAAAATTCTTTTCTAGTGCCTCATGCATTCCTATGAGCTTAAGAGGTATTGGTACTTTAATCTCCCCCTCACAATTGGTTTTATTAGTGTACTTTAGCCTATCTTTTTCCATATTTTTAAGGGTAGTTGCAAAATTAGTATAAAAGCCAAGCATCTTATGTTGAATAAAGACTTTTCTACCTTCTTTAGCTACATCACCAAATTCTTTAAGAAGGGTTTCTAAAACAAAATCTTTCTTCTCTCCTTCTTCCATATCAGAAAGTGTAAAAAACATATGTTGCATTATAGGATTAAGATTAACAAATCTAGCTTCCAACATGTGCACTAAAGAGGCAACGACAATTTCATAAGTAGGAGCAAGTTCTACCAAGGATCTATCTTCAAAATCTTTAACCGTACTAACATGAGTGAAAAATTCTTCTATATTATCTCTTCTAATGATAGACCCACGCCCTACTGATATATCTTTCAAAGTGAACTTAGGAGGAAGCATGATGAAAATAAACAAAAGGTAAATAAAGTAAATGCAAGTAACTAATTTTTTTTGTATTTTGATATAAGGAAAGCAAACAAGATAGAAAATAAAATAAAGTAAAGCAAGACAATAAACAAAGTAAAGAGATTGGATGCGAGAGACTCCCCTTGCAGCATGTCTTGATCTCCCCGGCAACGGCGCCAGAAATTAAGCTTGATGACGCGTGAAGCACACGCCCGTTGGGAACCCCAAGAGGAAGGTGTGATGCGTACAGCAGCAAGTTTCCCTCAGTAAGAACCCAAGGTTTATCGAACCAGTAGGAGATGAAGGCCACGTGAAGGTTGTTGGTGAAGGAGTGTAGTGCGGCGCAACACCAGGGATTCCGGAGCCAACGTGGAACCTGCACAACACAACCAAAATATTTTGCCCCAACTTAACAGTGAGGTTGTCAATCTCACCGGCTTGCTGTAAACAAAGGATTAAAAGTATGGTGTGGATAATGATGTTTGCTTGTGAAGAACAACAGAGAACAGAGAATGCAGTTGATTGTATTTCAGATGTAAAAGAATGGACCGGGGTCCACAGTTCACTAGTGGTGTCTCTCCAATAAGATAAATAGCATGTTGGGTGAACAAATTACAGTTGGGCATTTGACAAATAGAGAGGGCATAACAATGCACATACATATCATGATAACTACTATGAGATTCACTTAGGGCATTACGACAAAGAACGTAGACCGCTATCCGGCATGCATCTATGCCTAAAAAGTCCACCTTCGGGTTAGCATCCGCACCCCTTCCAGTATTAAGTTGCAAACAACAGACAATTGCATTAAGTATGGTGCGTAATGTAATCAACACAAATATCCTTAGACAAAGCATCGATGTTTTATCCCTAGTGGCAACAACACATCCATAACCTTAGAACTTTCTGTCACTGCCCCAGATTCAATGGAGGCATGAACCCACTATCGAGCATAAATACTCCCTCTTGGAGTTACAAGTATCAACTTGGCCAGATCCTCTACTAGCAAAGGAGAGCATGCAAGATCATAAACAACACATATATGATAGATCAATAATCAACTTGACATAGTATTCCATATTCATCGGATCCCAACAAACACAACATGTAGCATTACAAATAGACGATCTTGATCATGTTAGGCAGCTCACAAGATCTAAACATGATAGCACAAGAGGAGAAGACAACCATATAGCTACTGCTATGGATCCATAGTCCAAGGATGCACTACTCACGCACCAATCCGGAGGCGGGCATGATGATGTAGAGCCCTCCGATGATGATTCCCCTCTCCGGCAGGGTGCCGGAGGCGATCTCCTGAATCCCCCGAGATGGGATTGGCGGAGACGGCGTCACAGTATGTTTTCTCGTATCGTGGCTCTCGGTACTAGGGTTTTCGCGACGGAGAGAATAAATAGGCGAAGGGGCAGAGTTGGGAGGCGGCCGAGGGGCCCACCCCACAGGCCGGCGCGCCCCCCCTCCAGGCCGTGCCGCCTTGTGGTGTGGGGCCACCTTGGCCCCTCTCCGTATCTCCTTCGGTGTTCTGGAAAGCTCCGTGCAAAATAAGACCGTGGGCTTTTGTTTCGTCCAATTCCGAGAATATTTCCTGTGTAAGATTTACTGAAACCAAAAACAGCAGAAAACAAGAATCGGCGCTTCGGCATCTTGTTAATAGGTTAGTTCCGGAAAATGCATCAAAATGATATAAAGTGTATATAAAACATGTGAGTATTGTCATAAAACTAGCATGGAACATAAGAAATTATAGATACGTTTGAGACGTATCAGTGGCATAGAGGTACCCCTTTGTGACACTTGGTTGAAACATATGTAATGCGATGATAATCCATGGAAATCCGAGGTAATTAGGACAAGGAGCGGGCACTATTAGTATTCGATGCATGAGGCTTGCAACTTATAGGAGGTTTTATGCATAACACATATGAATTATTACTACCGTTGACAAAAAAAAATCCATGTTTTCAAAATAAAAAAGCTCTAGCACATGAGTAATCCCTTCTTCCCTCTGCGAAGGGCCTTTCTTTTACTTTATGTTGAGTCAGTTTACCTACTTCTTTCTATCTTAGAAGCAAACACTTGTGTCAACTGTGTGCATTGATTCTTATATGCTTACTTATTGCACTCATCATATTACTTTGTGTTGACAATTATCCATGAGATATACATGTTAAAAGTTGAAACCAATTTCTGAAACTTAAATCTTCCTTTGTGTTGTTTCAAAACCTTCTATTAAGAATCTATTGCTTTATGAGTTAACTCTTATGCAAGGCTTTTTGATGCTTGTCTTGAAAGTACTATTCATGAAAAGTTTTTGCTATATGATTCAGCTTGTTTAGTCATTATCTTTTTGTTAGCAAACTATAGACCATTTCTTTGAGTCACTTCATTCATCTCATATGCTTTACAATAGTATTGATCAAGATTATGTTGGTAGCATGTCACTTCAGAAATTATTCTTTTTAACGTTTACCTACTCGAGGGCGAGTAGGAACTAAGCTTGGGGATGCTTGATACGTCTCCAACGTATCTATAATTTCTTATGTTCCATGCTAGTTTTATGACAAGACCTACATGTTTTATTCATACTTTATATCATTTTGATGCATTTTCCGGTACTAACCTATTTACAAGATGCCGAAGCGCCAGTTCCTGTTTTCTGATGTTTTTGGTTTCAGAAATCCTAAACAGAAAATATTCTCGGAATTGGACGAAACAAAAGCCAAACCTCCTATTTTTCCGAGGGACACATGGAGCCAGAAGGGCAAGCCAGGGGGAGGCCCACGGCCTCCACACCATAGGCCGGCGCGGCCAAGAGGGGGGGCGCGCCGCCATATGGGGTGGGCCCCTCGGGCACCCCCTCCCGCCGCCCTTTCGCCTATATATTCCTTCTGTCGCGAAAACCCTAAAATAACAAGTCATATTCCACGAAGAGTTCCGTAGCCGCCGCCATCGTGAAGACAAGTTTCGGGGGACAGAAGTCTCTGTTCCGGCACGCCGCCGGGACGGGGAATTGCCCCCGGAGTCATCTCCATCGACACCACCGCCATCTTCATCGCCGTTGTTGTCTCCCATGATGAGGAGGGAGTAGTTCTCCCCCGAAGCAGAGGGCTCTACTGGTAGCTATGTGGTTCATCTCTCTCTCTCCCATGGTGTGATCTTTATGTGATCATGAGCTTTGTATCACTATTAATCTATGTGCTACTCTAGTGATGTTATTAAAGTAGTCTATTCCTTCTCCATGATGTAAAGAGGACAGCGTGTGCATCATGTAGTACTTGGCGTAGGCCATGATTGTAATCTCTTGTGGATTATGAAGTTAACTATTACTATGATAGTATTGATGTGATCTATTCCCCCTTTCCTAGCTATTGTTGATAGTGTGTATGCTATGTTAGTACTCGGTCTAAATTGCAACGGTATTATCTTGGATTATGATTTGATGAGGATATCCCTATGAGTGGTGTTTGTCAAGTACTTGATGAACTTTGAGTGGAGCTTTTGTAGCCACTACGTGATGATTAGTGATTCCAATAGGAGAGTAATTCAGAGTAGCACAAGTGAAGAGAAGTTATTTATTTATTCAATTATGTGATCATTGTTGAGAGTGTCCACTAGTGAAAGTATGATCCCTAGGCCTTGTTTCTAAGCATTGAAACACCGTTTCCAACAAGTTTTGCTACATGTTCGCTTGCTGCCATTTTTTATTTTAGATTGCAATTACTACTTATAATCATCCATATTACTTGTATTTCACTATCTCTTCGCCGAACTAGTGCACCTATACATCTGCCAAGTGTATTAGGTGTGTTGGGGACACAAGAGACTTCTTGTATCTTAATTGCAGGGTTGCTTGAGAGGGATATCTTTGACCTCTACCTCCCTGAGTTCGATAAACCTTGGGTGATTCACTTAAGAGAAACTTGTTGTTGTTCTACAAACCTCTGCTCTTGGAGGCCCAACACTATCTACATGAATAGAAGCGTGCGTAGACATCAGTAGGCTGAAGTGTGTCAGTAGACTGTCCCAAAGAAAAAGTTTTAGAGTATTGTTGACATAACTAGCTTCAACCCCCGCATTCTTCAACTTATGCCACTCTACAATGCTGATCGGTACATGGTCCCTAACATGAACTCTAGCTTGATTTATAAATTTATGGAAGTACTCTTTGGGTTCCACCGGTTCACCACTATCCTTAAATGCGGTGATGGCTAACCTACCCTCGCTCGATAGACATTGTGTCGGGCCTCGTTGCTTTTTAATATATCTGCTCGATGATCCAGAAAGCTAAAAGAAAAATGATTCGTTAATAAGTGCAATACAAATAAATCAATGCATCTATTGATGAACATAGCCATGATATATAAATATACACCTCGCCGGAGTTTGTTAAGGACACTTCGTCGTCTCTTCTTTCTTCAGACTCAAGTCCCTCACCGACATCGTTTAGAAATTGTGAGCCAAAATTGTCGTCATCTCCATCGGGTTCTGTTCCACGGGCACTCTCATATATCACTTTTTGCACCATTTCTTCTTGCTCCTCACCTCGGATGAAGGGGTCGTCCTCCATAGCTCAATGTCACTACAAAATTAAGTGCTATTATTTGATTCATCATGTCATGATCATAACAGATTGCTAGATGGATAACAATTCAAGTGACGAAAGCAATAACCAAAAACAAGATTAAGAGAGTGTGCGAGGCCTTTCACATATATACTTAGGAGTAACATATATTATTGCAATTGTACAACACTGCTAACGATATGAACCCATTGAACAACTCATTTGTGTATTTTCTAGGAGATAACAATAACTAGCTAGTCTTTATATTTTCTTGCAGAGACTGGGGATGCAAGGACTTAAGCCCAGGTGCACCGCCATGGTATGCAAGGACTTAAGCCCAAGTGCACTGCCATGATGCCAAGCTCGGGTGCCACCGCGTCGAGTAGTCTCAGCCCGTGCTCGACGCCGCCCGCGTGTAGTCGCCCCCTCCTCATCACCTGGCCACGCCCCGGCCTCCACTGCACCCAGCGCACGACGCTGCTCTACGCACCCCCTGCTCCGCGTTGTTGGTTGATGCCCTGTCGACTAGCCACGTCGACAGCCTCGGCACCACCGAGCTGTTCCACCGCCTCCTGCCCACCATGCCCTGGAACACCCTCATCGACACCAGCCTCGGCACCACCGAGCTGTTCGACCGCCTCCTACCCACCATTCCCCAAGCTTCTTTTCTGCCATAGTGATTATCTTTTTGGTATTTTCTTCTGTGATCGTAAAAGAACAAGTAACTAATTTTTTTGGGTTTTCAAGTAAAGAATAAAACTATAAACTAATAACAGTAAATAAAAATTTAAAACTAAAAATAAAATGACTAACAAGGTCTCTAGTAACTCGGAATAAAAAATTAAAACTAAAAATAAAATGACTAACAAGGTCCGGAATAGCGAAATTGCTTCCCCGTCAACGACCCCGGAAAAAGGGGTTGATACCTTCGATCCAGATTACGGAT
>NC_061511.1:61858206-61883282 GCF_022539505.1 Lolium rigidum
TGGGCTAGGTTTGCTCCCTCCTATGGAAGGTTTTGGTTTCGGGTCTTATTCGAAGATTTGGACACCAACACTTGGGATCCACCTATATAATGAGGGGCCAAGGGAGGGGGCCGGCCACCCCTAAGACCATAGCTTGGCCGCCCCCCTTGAGTGGCCGGCCACCCCCTCCCAAACCCTAGCTTTGCTCCTCCACTTCATATTGTCCGGTTTGCTTAGCTAAGCTCCGCCGGACTTCTACACCGCCACCGACACCACGCCGTCGTGCTGTCGGATTCAAGAGGAGCTACTACTTCCGCTGCCCGCTGGAACGGGAGGTGGACGTCGTCTTCATCAACAACCGAACGTGTGACCGAGTACGGAGGTGCTGCCCGTTCGTGGCACCGGAACCGATCGTGATCAAGATCTTCTACGCGCTTTTGCAAGCGGCAAGTGATCGTCTACCGCAGCAATAAGAGCCTACTCTTATAGGCTTTGGAATCTCTTCAAGGGTTAGTCTTGATCATACCCTCGTTGCTACCGTCTTCTAGATTGCATCTTGGCTTGGATTACGTGTTCGCGGTAGGAAAATTTTTTTGTTTTCTATGCAACGTTATCCTACAACCACATACCACGGTACGAGTAAAGAGTACTTGTCAGGAGACGAGGTTGAACAAGGTATAGAGAGATACCGATGATCAAACCTCGGACAAGTAAAATATCGCGTGACAAAGGGAATTGGTATCGTATGTGAATGGTTCATTCGATCACTAAGTCATCGTTGAATATGTGGGAGCCATTATGGATCTCCGGATCCCGCTATTGGTTATTGGTCGGAGAGAAGTCTCAACCATGTCTACATAGTTCGCGAACCGTAGGGTGACACACTTAAGGTTTGATGTCGTTTAAGTAGATATGGAAATATGGAATGGAGTTCGAAGTTTTGTTCGGAGTCTCGGATGGGATCCAGGACATCACGAGGAGGTCCGGAATGGTCCGGAGAATAAGATTCATATATAGGAAGTCATATTCCAAGTTTGGAAATGATTCGGTGCATTTATGGCAGGTTCTAGAAGGTTCTACAAAAGTCCGGAAGAAATCACCATGGAAAGTGGAGTCCCGGAGGGACTCCACCTTGCATGGCCAGCCAAACCCTAAGGGGCGGAGTCCCAGGTGGACTCCACCATAGGTGGCCGGCCACCCCACCTAAGGGAAAGGTGGGAGTCCCACCTTGGGTAGGACTCCCCCCTTGAGTAGGTTTCCCCTGATCAGGTTTACTACGATTCACATGACGCAGTGTGGTGCCGGCGAGGAGGACCAAGCAAGAAGTGGACTCTCATCAGCCTTCGAGTTTCCTATCATCCTTGACATCGAGAAGATGCCACCCTAAGTTGTCTCTGCACTACAGGTATACCAATGATCTTATGGTGGCTAGGTATTTACATGTGTACCATTTTCAGTGACGCTTATCTATGGTTCAACACAATGTTTTGGGAAATATGCAGTTGTTCAAACTAACAACTCAATCAGCGATTCTAAGTAGTGAGGTTTTGGTGATTCTGCAAACACCTGCCATCCTCAGTTTCTAGGTGGCTGCCAGTGACTGAAGTTAGTGCATCCAAAGGTCAATGCAAGAATATGTTTGCATTACGTAGTTGCATAGACAGACAAATTACATGAATTCAGCTCATCGTGCGTGTTTATGCCATTTCCCCTTTTTGAAACCAAGGCAGGAGCACTGTTACTCCGTGGTAGAAGTGATAATGAAAAGTGTATTCACAAAACATAAGACCTGCTTGTAGAGTGAAGATTCTCAAGTACAGTATCATATTCCTCTGTTATGCTGCATATCTGCTTGAATCCATGCTTAAAACCCCTAAGGAGATCAAGTTCTTATGACTGTTCGTATGACTAAATTAATCTTCCAAAAACAAATATGTGATGCCAGTTGTTGCTGTTCTGAATATGCGAAAAATGCTTTGTCGGATTCAGTGTTACCTCTGGAATCATTTACCTTCCGAAAGCTTTAATTACATTGCCTTTTCTTGTGCATATGAAGATAGGTCATAATTTTTTTTTCCTTCACACTACCTTTGAGGAAAAGATATAATTGATGGTGTTAACCTGCCACATGCTAACTGCTTACAACAAAGAATATATATGAGTCACACTTCTTTGATCTGAATCAGCTTTGATTTTTTCCATGCTTGCGCTGATTCCTTCAGGGAAAGATATATTTGATGTTCATTTCGTGCCGGATGTTTAAACAAAGGGAATTATACAAGTCATACTTTTTTTGGTTCGATTCAGATCTGATGTTTTCCTATTTGCGTTTACCAAAATGAAGTAATGAACCCAAATGCAATTGGGAAATCAATTCCAAAGTTCAATCTTATTATGGAAACCAAAGTAGTGGCATATAGTATTGTCTTCCAGAACAAATACATGCTGATCAGGTATATCCTGGTGTATCTCTTGACTGAAATGGATATGGAGGCTCGAAGTAGCAAGAGAAATTATGTGTCAATACAAGTGTGTTGTGAAACTCTCCAATTAAGTATATCTCTTATGTGTCCCTTCTTATTGACGAATCCATCCTGTTAATACTATATACTGCACCATCTTGCTTTTGGGTAAAGCAGGAAATTATTAGGATCATTGCTTTCTAAAATTTAACTTGGTAGCACTTGCCTAATTACTATAAGTGCATATCTGAATGTTTGAAACCTTTGCATGACAAAATGGATTGGTGGCAAAAGATGCTAAATAGGGAGTGCTAGATGATTTGTGGTGTGTGGTGATTTTAGTACTCTCTTTTATAGTACATCTATTTCTTTCCCCTAATTATCATATCTACAATATATCTATCCAGATGAACCAAACAAAAAGATAATTTCTTATTTTGTAAAAAAATTCTCGGTTCTTTTCATGAACACACAACGTTAGTATGGTTCAAGCAGAATTTTTTGATGGTGATTATATGGACTAACGTGAATCGGAGACAAGACGAGGTGCCAGTGTACCACAAACTAACTTTTCCCTCTCTTGGTCCTCATGCCGCAGGTGCTGATCAGAACGTACGGAGGGATTTCTGGCCGGTTATTTCAACATGCAATAGTTGGAGAGATTTCGTCGGCAATTACATGAGGTGCCGAACATCGTGAATATTATTTCAGATTTTCAGTCATCTAAGCACGACCAGAAGACCAGAAGACTAGATCGATTTAGTTTGTAGAAAAGGAGCCTCATTCAGTGCAATAAGGTCAAGAGCTAGCCATGTGATTCCATCTATCGTGCAAGCAAAGCAGCTGGATCCATAATCAAGTATGGGACAAGACACCTGATGGCTAGCTAAAGATCACCTGATGGAAAAAAGAGTTCCAACATTAAATAAACTGTGACTTACATATATATAAGTGGAGTGCTTTTGCATTTTGTATGTCCATACAGTTATTTGCATAATATTGTTTTCTGTAGCACTCTTTTTTGTATACCTCCCTAACCATGCATATATTAATTATCCACTCTAACCCCATGTTATAATATAGAAGGAGAAGTTCTGAACCTTCTATTTGGCGAAGATTAGTTTAGCGCCGAGATATAACATGTATTTACCAAAGATAGTTTCTCGGATCATACCCCCTCCAACTCCTTGAGTGAGAAGGTTTTTTTTTATGGCGAGAACAGTTTAATTTGTTTGTTAATTAGACCATCTGACTTAATTATATTCCCCGGTCTCTGGTTTCAGGTTTATCTCAAGTTTCTAGATAAAATAGCGTTGTTTGTCATGTTACAAAGAATATCAAGCAATGCAGTAACACTTCAGAGCATATTAGAGTATATATGGATTCATGAAACAGCTGAAAATTTTCTACAATATCTTATTTTAGTTACAGGATGTTAGTCATGCCAAATGCATATCTGATTAAACCCATGCTCAAAACATATATGTTTTTTTATAGGGAAGATCATGAGAACCCCACGTTATTGTTGTCCTCTCCATAACCCACGAAAAGATCAGGTTCTTGTGACTTTTTTATGACTAAGTTTTATCTTCCGAAAACAATATTTTGATGCCAGGTGTTTCTTTTTTTGAAGATGTAAAAAAATTGCCTGGCAGTTTGATGAAACCTCTAAAATTATTTACCTTTTAATATCCTTAAATTAGACACGTCATTTTTCCTTCACTATTTAGGGGGTTGCTTGCCTTCCGGGAAAAGATATATTTGATGGTGTTTTCGTGCCATATTTTTACAGTTTAAAACAGAGAGTATATATGAGCCATACTTCTTTGATTTGAATCAGCTCTGATATTTTCCTTGATTGCATGTATTCCTTCATAATTTTGTGTGTGAATGCCTCCAATCAAGGGACTTGGTTATCTTATTAGTTAAAGAGAAATTGGTGGTAAGAATAGACCATTTCAGTTCTAATAAGGAGTTTCATATTTAAAAAACAGTGAATTATGCAAATGCCTACCTATATCATTGTCTCTTTGACAATAAAAAAGTATTAACCCGTAGCAAATTGTATTGCTTACCTTGTATTGCTTACCTATTTATGCTCCCTTTCAAAGTTTCACATGGTTTATGTTGTTGAGAATGTATATACAGACAAGTAGCATACTAGCATTTGGATACCTAATCCTGTAACTCAATTTTTTTAGCTGCGGAGGCACGACTTCGTTTGGGGCGTTTTTTTCTAGAATGCTCCCTGCTAGCTGTTTTGGTGTTTACAATTCTAGCACAGTGTTGATGGCTACAGGCACTTATCTAACATGGTTACCTTGAATGTGAAGACGGTGACGTGCTGTTTCGGAATGATGGAGATTAGCACCTGCACCTGCTAGTGATGGAAAGAGAAGAGGCTGGTCTATCTCCACCTGTGTGCCAAGGAAGTAGTCTGCCGAATTTAGCTAGGTAGCTAGCGGGGTTTAACTGGTGAGTTCCTGGTTGCTCCCTTGAACACAATTCTGCCTTTTAAAGATTAAATGATGTTGCATGGTTCCTTTACCTTGATCTCTAATAAAATGGTCAGCGGATGTACCTTGCATGCTTGACAGTTGTACAATGTAGACAAGCTTTAAGAGAGATAATATCCACTGCTGCTGTACGTGTGAGTAAATGTATGATATTTAGGTTGATGTGTAGGTTCACCCATTGGTCAATGTTACTTTTTTAAGTGTGTAGATTGTAGGTGTAGTAGGGTGGTTGGCGAAATTGGTTCTGGAAATGCAGAGTCCCTGTTTTCATTGAGTAAATGTAGATTCGATGGACTGAATACAAACGTCATTTGACTGTCATTTTTATCTTTTGGGTTGCAAATATCTGTGGCCTAAGTTGAGATAGTTTCTGAATTTTGTGTTATGTGCAGGTCAGGATGCAGGCGGGACGTACACTAGGCGGACACGAACCAAATTGGCGGCTTCGTAGGTGTCCCTCCACTAGGATGTCTGCAATTTCCGCTTGTCCGTCAGGCAGTCCAGTTGTGTGACGAATCAGGCAAAGTTCAGACCGAAAAAGATAGGAGGAGCTGAAGCAGGACGGCATCAGCAACAGGATCCATCTGTGCGCGGCCGGGAGCGCATCCGGCGGGTCTACAGTGGCCTGCTTCGGTCCAGGCCGGCTGTAGTTGAGATGTGGCTGGGTGTTTGAACCCGCCGCGACGCCGTACGTACGAATCGAGCAAAAGCGTGTCTGACTAAGGCCGGACGACAAACCGACCTCACCAATTAAGACGGTCCTCCCCGGCCAGAACACAAGCCTAGTCCTGATCGATCGAACACACTTCCCGGTCTGCAGTTGAAGACCAAATTAACCGACCAAGTTTCGATAAAAAGATGACCAAACCGACCTGCAAGGTATCATCATATATACTCGATCTGCATCGATCAACGCCGTTGTATTACCAGCATCTCATTGTGCGCTCAGGCCCCACCTTTTCTCGATCGACCAGCAAACCATCTCGTACGTCCATCATGTCCGTCGCCGGCAATGGTTGTCTGTCCCGGTCGGCCACGAGGGTGGTGGCCAAGGAGGCAAACGGGTTCCACCTTCTCTGCATCGACGGCTACGCGCAGACCAAGACGGTCCTCCCTGGCCAGAAGCTCTCCTCCCACCCGTTCAGCGTCGGCGGCCACACCTGGCGCGTCGACTACTACCCCAACGGCCGCGACGCCTCGGCGGATCACAACGCCATCTCCGTCTACCTCCAGCTCGCCAGCAACCACCCGCAGCCCCTCCAGGCGCGGTACAAGTTCAGCCTGCTAGACAACGACGGCAACCCTGCCTACGAGCTCCCCGCCGAGAAGGGATCCTTCGCCGGCGTCCCCGTGGTCAACCACTACCCTAACGGCAACACCAGGGCGGTGGCCACGTTGAACAACGGCGGCGGGCAGGAGGAGCAGGGGCCAGGGTGCGGCCACGAGGAGTTCATCAAGAAGGACGATCTGGAGAGGCGTGAGCACCTGGTCCGCGACGACAGCATCGTGGTCCGCTGCGACGTGGGCGTCACGCAGATCGTTAACTCGGTTCTGGCGAAGGACGATCTGGTGAACAACGCATGGGGAGACGAGGAGGGCTACGATCAGTACGACGCACAAGGGATGTATCCACCACCACCACGTATGTATGGCGGCCGCGGCCGTCATCAGCGCAGGCATCGAGCGGACGACAACGAATACATCAATTGGTGTTTGGCCCAACGTAATCATTAGAGATGACCGAAATTAGAGTTAGGCTGTGATTTCTTTTCTTTCACTTTCCGTGTTGATTGGAATTAATAAACCAACATATGGGCAATGCTTATTTGCGCCTTCCTTTGCGCAATGCTTAAGGGATTATTATTATTATTATTATTATTATTATTATTATTATTACTATTATTATTATTATTATTAGTAGTAGTAGTAGTAGTAGTAGTACGCCGCACCTAAGTCTTCTTCGACCGTCTCTGCTTCCCTGCCCTTTGTATCTCTTGTGCTCTTGTTCCCCCCATCACTCGATTCATTGCCCTTGTGTGACTAAGTAGTCTTTTGCTTTGTTCTCGCCGTGTTATCTAGGACTTGTGTTGTAACTATTTTTGGCTTATGATGTATTCCTCGTGGACAATGCCAGGGGATGGACATGCATCAACCTGCACTTACATGCATCACTATTTATGAGGGGAAAGGAAACCAAAGTAGATTTTGATATTCTGTTATATATCACTATCATATATTTTAGGTGTTTAGCTCCTTATTCTGACTTCTTCAATCTGGAGACGTTCTGATCACTAGCACCTTCCCCGATTGAATCGTCCAGCATAGGTTCCAAGATCCAAGTATTGGGGCTGGTTGCGTATCATAATCTTACATTACAAACTAACTCAATATCAGCCACGCCGGCGCGAGGGTACCGGTCTGTGAGAGAAAGAAACACCCAGGCCCATGGTATGGTATGATAATCTTTGAATCTGCAGTAATGATTAACTATGCATAGAAATTTGGGACTTATGTTGGTCCTGTAAACATTACTAGAACATGAAGGCGTGTGTTGTTGCGCCCGCTCATATTATAAAAAGTTACAAAATATACTGTTGGAGGAAATTGAAATACCAAATAATTTTTCATTCTAAATTAAATGTACTTTAGATGAAAGATCGCAACAAGTAATGGCATCACAAATAGCCTAGAACAAGCAAACTCTTGTACTCCCTCCGTCCTATAAAGATTGTCTTAGATTTATCAAAATTTAGATGTATCTAGATGCTATTTAGTGTCTAGATACATCCAAATTTTGACAAATCTGAGACAACCTTCGTGGAACAGAGGGAGTAAAACAAATCATTGTTTAATGATCCCTGACACAACCAAAACCCTTATTGGTCTTAAATTCAATCATAAACTCATAAGCTAAACATAAATCTTTTTGCAACAACTTGAGACAATCAATAGTTCTAATCAAGCTACATGGAAAAATTCAATTACTACTGAAGTTTAGCTGCTGAGTAATTCAGGAAATAATTGGGTTTTCCTCCCCATATAGTTGGGTTCCTTGTTCTCCAACTGAAGCAGAGAAACCCTGAGGAATGTGAAAAGGAAAACGCTTTGTTACCTTCGGAGGATCGCTAACATCGCTGCCTCCGGGTTGGGCGAGCGACACGCGTCTTTCGACGTGGACCAAAAACGAGAAGTTTCCTTCTTATCCGGTCGCCCCATCGTCCTCCTCCACACGCTCCTCCGTTTTCTCTCTCTCTTATCCCTTTCTAGCCCGTGCCCCTGCCCATGTCTTCCTAGCCTCGCCGCCGCATCCAGCTGCGCGCCACCACCAGCACCGCTGCCTTCCCAGCCGCCGCCGCATCCAGCCGCGTGCCGGTGCGAGCTCCCAGCAGCCATCGCATCCAACCGCGTGCCGGTGCCAGCTCCCAGCAGCCGCTGCATCCAGCCATGTGCCGCCGCCACCACCGCCTTCCCAGCCGCCGCTGCCGGTGCCGCTACTCCACATGCAACCTCCTACCGCCCCCTCCCATCCTGCTACCAATGGCGAGTCGATGACAGGCGGTGCTTCAAATCGCTGTCGCCGGAGCTGCAAGCGGCGTAGCTGGGAGCTGCAAATGGCGGTCGCCGGAGCTGCAAGCGGCTGCCGCCGGAGCTGCAAAGGGTCACCGGCGTAGCTGCCATCCCCATCGCCGGTGCTGCAAAGGGCCGCCGGCGGAGCTGCAAAGGCCAGGCATGGCTGCTGCAAAGGGCCGGCAGTGGAGCTGCAAAGGCTCACTGGCGGAGCTACGAATCCCCACCGCCGGTGCTGCAAAGGGCCGCCGGCGGAGCTGCAAAGGCCAGGCATGGCTGCTGCAAAGGGCCGGCAGTGGAGCTGCAAAGGCTCACCGACGAAGCTGCGAATCCCCACCGGCGGAGCTGCAAAGGGCCGACGGCGGAGCTGCAAAGGGCCGCCGGCAGAGCTGCAAAGGCCAAGCGAGGCTGCTGTAAGCGAGCGCCCCTGCGCTGACAGCTGTGGCAGCGGTGGTGCAGGCGAGCGGTGGTGCGACCATCGCCGACGAGATCCCTGTTGTTTTCTAGGCGTGCCGAGAGGATGGTGAGGCCAAGCGCTGCCTCTGCGTGATGTTTTCTTTGGTTTTTTCACTTTTTTTCCTCCGTGGAGAATATAATAGATGAACGTGGGGTGGTGGTCCTGGAGGGACACGTGTCGGATGGTGGAGTCGGAGGTTCGGGGGGAATAATCCTCCGGAGGATCCTCAGCAGTGTCCATGTGAAAAGCAGCACATATTCAATATGTGAAGCAGAACAGTTTAAGCAGCCATTTGTATTCCTTGTATATCATTCTCCAGTTCTTGGTATCATTTAATTACAGTTATTTTCAAATAATGCAGATTTATTCATAGTCTTCTAACCTGGGGTATTTATCAATGAATTTGGAGACGTTAGCAAGCTCGCTACAGCTTTAATTTCCTGACATGTATTTTCCTTGCCATAAGCCTATTATGCTAGGAGCAAACAGGGCTAGCTCCTGGGCTCCTGTCTCACTAGGCTAATTTGACCTCTGCTCCACACCAACTGCAACTCTTTGATATTAACTACATCTATTAGAAAAGGGAGAAGCCTCTTAATATTTGCTCACCGGGTTTTGTCAGGTTAGAAAAGTGAACAACTCTGAGGGTATCTGCAGC
Organism: Lolium rigidum; assembly: GCF_022539505.1. Taxonomy (NCBI): domain Eukaryota; kingdom Viridiplantae; phylum Streptophyta; class Magnoliopsida; order Poales; family Poaceae; genus Lolium; species Lolium rigidum. The sequence continues at coordinate 61,867,846 of NC_061511.1, forward strand.
GGGGCGACGCATTTTTATGTCCGTTTGCGTTGGGCACGGACACAAAAAACGTCCGCATGTCCGCATGCGTCTGCCCCTTCTCCAGCGGCAGAGACGCATTTATTTGACCGCATGCGTGATTAGAGAGGAGAGAGAGGGAAAGATTCTGTTTCTGTGGCAAGGAATAAGCGCATGCGTGATTAAAGGAGGAGAGAGGGCTGCATGCAGCCCAACCGGACACAAAACGTCCGCAGAGACGCATTCCTGCGCATATTTGGTCCACGTTTGCGTCAGGACGGACACTGCGGACGTTTTGCGTCGCCCCACTGGAAGGCGTTTTTTATCCGCGCAGACGCAAACGGACGATGCAGTGCAACTACCGTTTAAGGCGACCTTTAAACATACAAGTTCAGTTTGTGAAAAACGTGATTTCGGTTGCTGCAAGAGCCGACGCAGTGCGACTACCGTAAACGCAAACCGGGAAACAACATATCTTGAAGGCATTTCGTCGAACGCGTTGCCTGCACCAACATCCGAAAGCTTCACGACCTGCTTCTTGCCTCCACCTTGCGTCGCCTTCTTCGGCCCGCTTCCGGTGACCTTCTTCCGCCTTGCGACTAGGGCGACAACGGCTCTAGCGGCTGCTGGGGAAGCAATGGTCGGGGAAGCAGCAGCCGGGGAAGCAGGGGAAGCGGCGGCGGTGGCGCGCTTCCTCTTCTTGATGGCGGCATGGGCGGCGGCCGGCGAGCACGCCACCGGTGGAGCAAGAGGAGCTGTCGCTCTAGGATGGGGGAGTTGAGCAGCGGCTGGCGAGAGGTCGGAGGACTCCATGGCGCCGATTCGCGGTGGCGGCGGCCTCGGAGGAGCGCTGGGCCGGTAGATCAACGACGGCGGCGTCGCGAGAGCGGGAATGGATGGGGGTGAAAGTTCCGTCCCGCCAAAAACAAAGGGGAGTGCGGGTCGCACTCGGTTCCCTCTCGAAGCCTGGAGAAGTATCGCTCGGCGGGCAGAATTTGATGTTGCTTATAAAAGTTTTAAGGTTTCGGGTTAAAGTACACTGCGAGTTTTTTCTTAAGGGGACGAAAAAGTGACGGTTATTATTCAGTTTTGCCCTTTTTACGTTAGCTGCTAGAGCTAGAGCTGCTCTTAGAAGCTCATGTGGACCTGGTGATTTTTAAATGTTTCAGGTTCTGGCCATTTGATGGGAGATAAGATATGTAAGAGGCAATAGATTATTATTTTGGATCATAAACACTAGTGGAGAACAGGCCTTTCGTCCCAAGCCCCTGGGAGCAACAGTCCCGGTTTTGAACCAAACCGGGTCTAATGAGGGGTACTGGTCCCGGTTTATCGTGGAACCCCTTTGGTCCCGGTCCGTTTGGGGTCTTTAGTCCCGGTTCGTAATACCAACTAGGACTAAAGGCGGGCCTATGGGGCAAAAGCCCTTTAGTCCCGGTTTGTATTACCAACCGGGACTAAAGGATTTTTGGTAACACTATAAAATAGAAAATAAAATGATAGAAAATTCAAAAAAATAAAATGTTTTCAGATTCTTGTATGTTATGCAACCTACTATTAGGTAAAATTAACAAATTTGAATTTTCACTTTTTTTTTGCAAACAAGGTTAGAAAAATGGTAAAATTGCATTAACTTTTGCATACGACATCGAAAAAAAACGTATAATATATCAAAATCATCGTGGGAAAAAGTTACATCCGAATTCACCCGGGTTTACCCGGTTAGCCAATTTTTAGATTCTAAAAATTCCAAATGAAAATATGAAAGCAGGAAGATTTTAGTTTTTGCCAGAAATTCAGGATTTTATATTTCTTTTATTTTTAAAATTAATAATTTCATCATACATAAAGATTACTATTACTTAACCATAAAGTTAGCCAATTTTTTAGATTTTCAAAGTTTAGCAAACAAATTATTAAAAAACTTAATATTAAAGAACGATTATAATACAAATTAAAAAATTAATATTTATAAAAAAATAAAATTATAATATAATTATCACAACATGTTATTACATCATTAGTTTTGTTTACTAAAATAATTATTTGGAATTCGAACAATAAATAAACGTGACATCGACCAACATGTTAATAGGATTGATATGATACTATTATCACAACATGCGCGCGAAGCACTTGGAAGCGGGATGGGAAAGGAACTTGGAAGTTAAGCGTGCTAGTGCTGGAGTAGTGGGAGGATGGGTGACCGAACGGGAAATTAGACCACGGATAAGTAATTTGACTAGAGATTATAAGCGTAGTTAGAGATTTAGTGTAGTTAGAGACTAAACTAGTAAAATAACTGAAATACTGAAAATTCTGAAAAAATAGAAAAAAAGGAGGAGCGAAAAATAATTGGGCATAACAAAATGGATTAAAAAAAATTAACAAATAAACTCCCGTCCCGGTTCGTACCATGAACCTGGACCAAAGGTCCTCCACCTCGAGCGCCCTCGCCGCACCACGTGGCGGGGGCTTTGGGCCCGGTGCAACTTTAAACCGAGACTAAAGGGGGACCCTTTAGTCCCGCCTTGTTGGTCCCGGTTTGCAAACCGGGACTGGAGGCCCAAAAGAACCGGGTCTATAGCCCCGTTTTCCACTAGTGAAACACCAATGTTTCAAAACCCATCTTTTTGAATTTTCTTGATGAAGGGTCTTAGGTGGGATCCCACGTTTGTCTCACTTGTAGTATAATTTGACTTTTTTAGTACAAATTTTGACATCAAAATTTAAACTACATAGTACAAAATGACATCCCATGGGGATCCCACCTTGACACGCTATTCTTGATCCCCGTGGATGACCAATAGTAGTGGCATTACGTGAGCAACTATGACAGAGGTTCGATTTGTCATGGTCCTATCAAGGTCCTCCTGCACAACCCTTTCAGCTTCTGTGTGTCCAAAGTGTTTGTTGCTTCGTCCAATAATAGGATTCTTGGATTCAGAATCGTTCTAGCGATTGCAATTTTTTTGCTTTTGCCCACCTGATAGTTGTGCTCCATGTTATCAAACTCCGAGCGATGTGAAAAGCGCTACAGATTTAATATGTGACGGAGAACAGTCTACATATACAGCCATTTGGTTCGTCCCTGTATAGCACTGTCTAGTTCCTGACATGACGATATCCCCTGAATGTCAAACCCAACCAATTCTGTTTGGCTCTCTTGCCATGGTCTTGATTAGGAGAAAACACGGTGCCTGCTACTGCTCACGTGCCATGATCAAGATGGAAATTTTGTCCCGCGAAAGAAGGGTTTTTTCTGTTTACCGGGATTTTCCTTTTCATTAGATGTGGTTTCCTTTCGTTTAAGGCGGTATTGGGAGCGAAGCCTAGTCCTGATCGAACACAATTCCCGGTCTGCAGTTGAAGACCAAATTAACCGACCAAGTTTCGAAAAAAAGATGAGCAAACCGACCTGCAAGGTATCATATATACTCGATCTGCATCGATCAACGCCGTTGTAATACCAGCATCTCATTGTGCGCTCAGGCCCCACCTTTTCTCGATCGACCAGCAAACCATCTCGTACGTCCATCATGTCCGGCGCCGGCAATGGTGGTCTGGCCCGGTCGGCCACGAGGGTGGTGGCCAAGGAGGCGAACGGGTTCCACCTTCTGCGCATCGACGGCTACGCGCAGACCAAGACGGTCCTCCCCGGCCAGAAGCTCTCCTCCCACCCGTTCACCGTCGGCGGCCACAGCTGGCGCGTCGACTACTACCCCAACGGCCGCGACGCCTCGGCGGATCACAACGCCATCTCCGTCTACCTCCAGCTCGCCAGCAACCACCCGCAACCCCTCCAGGCGCGGTACAAGTTCAGCCTACTTGACGACAGCGGCAACCCCGCCTACGAGCTCCCCGCCGAGAAGGGATCCTTCACCGGCGTCCCCGTGGTCAACCACTACCCTAACGGCAACACCAGGGCGGTGGCCACGTTGAACAACGGCGGCGCGGAGGAGCAGGGGCCAGGGTGCGGCCACGAGGAGTTCATCAAGAAGGAGGATCTGGAGAGGCGCGAGCACCTGGTCCGCAACGACAGCATCGTGGTCCGCTGCGACGTGGGCGTCACGCAGATCGTTAACTCGGTGCTGGCGCAAGACGATCTGGTGAACAACGCATGGGGAGACGACGAGGAGGGCTACGATCAGTACGACGCAGCACCAGGGATGTATCCACCGCCACCACGTATGTATGGCGGCCGCGGCCGTCATCAGCGCAGGCATCGAGCGGACGATAACGAATACATCAACTGGTGTTTGGCTCAACGCAATCATTAGGGATTACCGAAATTAGAGTTAGGATATGATTTCTTTTCTTTCACTTCCCGTGTTGATTGGAATAAACCAACATATGGGCTATGCTTATTTGCGCATTCCTTTGCGCAATGCTTAAGGGATTATTATTATTATTATTATTATTAGTAGTAGTAGTAGTAGTACGCCGCACCTAAGTCTTATTCGACCGTCTCTGCCCTTTGTATCTCTTGTGCTCTTGTTCCCCCAACACTCGATTCCTTGCCCTTGCGCCGCACCTAAGTCTTATTCGACCGTCTCTGCCCTTTGTATCTCTTGTGCTCTTGTTCCCCCCATCACTCGATTCCTTGCCCTTGTGTGACTATGTTGTCTTTTGTTTTGTTCTCGCCGTATTATCTAGGACTTGTGTTGTAACTATTTTTGGCTTATTATGATGTATTCCTCGTGGACAATACCAGGGGATGGACATGCATCAACCTGCACTTACATGCATCACTATTTATGAGGGGAAAGGAAACCAAAGTATATTTTGATATTCTGTTATATATCACTATCATATATTTTAGGTGTTTAGCTCCTTATTCTGACTTATTCAATCTGGAGACGTTTTGATCACTAGCACCTTCCCCGATTGAATCGTCCAGCATAGGTCTTTCGAAGATCCAAGTATTGGGGCTGGTCGCGTATCAGAATCTTACATTACAAACTAACTCAATATCAGCCACGCCGGCGCAAGGGTACTGGTCTGTGAGAGGAAGAAACACCCAGGCCCATGGTATGGTATGGTAATCTTTGAATCTGCAGTAATGATTAACTATGCATAGAAATTTGGGACTTGTGTTGGTCCTGTACACATTACTAGAACATGAAGGCGCGTGTTGTTGCGCCCGCACATATTAAAAAAAAAGTTACAAAATATACTGTTGGAGGAAATTGAAATACCAAGTAATTTTTCATTCTAAATTAAATGTACTTTAGATGAAAGATGCAACAAGTAATGGCATCACAAATAGCGTAGAATAAGCAAACTCTTGTACTCCCTTCGTCCTATAAAGATTGTCTTAGATTTATCAAAATTTAGATGTATCTAGATGCTATTTAGTGTCTAGATACATCCAAATTTTGACAAATCTGAGACGACCTTCGTGGAACGGAGGGAGTAAAACAAATCATTGTTTAATGATCCCTGACACAACCAAAGCCCTTATTGGTCTTAAATTCAATCATAAACTCATAAGCTAAACATAAATCTTTTTGCAACAACTTGAGATAATCAATAGTTCTAATCAAGCTACATGGCAAAATTCAATTACTACTGAAGTTTAGCTGCTGAGTAATTCAGGAAATAATTGAGTGAAAGAATCCTACTTCAGGAAATAATGAGTGAAAAAATTGAGTAATTCAGGAAATAATTAAAGAAGGTGTCGGTCTACGATTAAATAATGAAAGAATCGGTGAGAATCAGCTTCTGCTATCATGTCCTTTTTTTTTCCTGAACATGCAAAATTTGATTTCTTCTACATCTCGTTTCTCCAAAAAGATTGTGCTACAGTGACTGGAGCTGACGGTCTGCTCGGTGGCAGCTTTTGGGTGTCCGGCCTGCCCTAGCACGCCATCCTGGCGATGAAATTGGACATGGTGGCCAGCGCACGTGTCGCCGCCTCGCCAGACATCCTCGGTCGATAGTTATCATGGTATATGGAAATATGGATGATCATACATTTCAACATGGTGGCCTCAACGAGCACACGAGTCTCCCAGCACCTGACAGCAAGTTGGCCTTCCTTTCCGTGGTGTGATGGCAAGTGCAAGTGTGCAACGCAATCTTTTCAATGAACGCGCTGGGAGTCTACTAGTTATAATTTTTTTCAGGAATTTTTTGACGGGAGAAATTATAGGGAACTTTGTTGCCTAAAAACCAGAAAAGTAGGGAATGTACGTATAGTTAGCTTCTTGTAGCAAAAGTTACGGAATTGACGTCTCGTGCTATATATTAGCTGGGATCGCTAGCTACGGATCTTATAAATGTGATCCGCCGCTACTCCTCCGATGCGATGTGCATCACCGCATTTCATCCACCAACTTGCTAGAGTAGTTTTTTCATCTAGTCATCCATTTTCGTCCACCATGGCCATGTCTGTCGCCGCCGTTGGTCATCTGTCTCGGTCGGCCTCGAGGGCCATTGCGAAGGCGGCGAACGGGTTCCATCTGCTCCGCATCGAGGGCTACTCTGAGACCGAGATGATCCTACCTGGCCAGAGGATCTCGTCCGAGGACTTCACCGTGGGCGACTACTCGTGGCGCGTGGACTTCTACCCCAACGGCCGCGACACCTCCACGAAATCCAACGCCATGTCCGTCTACCTCCAGCTGACCGACCAAGCCCAGCGTGTCCTCCGGGCGCGGTACAAGTTCAGCCTACTGGACCGCGCCGGCAAGGCCGGGTACGAGCTCCCGGCCGAGACAGCCTCCTTCACCAGCGTCTCGTCGATGTACAACTACCAATAACACAGGAGCCCGGTTGTCCTGGGCGCCGTGGACGAACAAGGGCCAGGGTGCGGCCACGACGAGTTCATCGGGAGGGAAGAGCTGGAGAGGCGCATCGTGCTCCGGTGCGACGTGGGCGTCACTCAGATCGAAGGTTCGTGCCTGGCGGCAGACGAACTCAGCGACGAGGAAGAGGACGAGCAGTAGGAGGTGCCGGGGTATGGGTATGGCGGCCCTCCTCGTACTCGTACGTCAAGTGGTGTTTGACCGAGGAACCACGTAGATCACGGGGCTACCGTCAAGGAGGATTGGGCCGCTTCAAATTAAATGAAATTAATTAATACTGTAGATCCGCGATGGAGGTTCGTAGCCGCATTGCCAGCTCACCGATCCGCGGGCGTCCAACGCGGGCAATACTTTCTCTCGCGACAAAGAAAACACGCCATCCAAACCTAAACCAATTATAATGCAATTAGATTAATATCTGACTATCCTCTTTACATTGCTAAAAGGACATGCTCTCTCTTATACTTGCCACTTAGGATGGTTTCTTGGTACCTAGGACGTTCTCTTGTCTTCATGATTTCTGAAATATCGGTACTATAACATGATAAAACGGGGGATTGCATAGATGTTCGTAAAGATTTTGGTATCAGTGTTGGATGTAGCACTCTTTCTTAAATGAAAATAGCATGGTTAGTGCATCAAGGGATAGATATGATTACTGAGAATCATAGAGAGTTATATCTTATTTGAAGAACCAAGGTGATGGGTCATGTACCCTTGTTCCACTGTCGTAAGAGTAATGTGGTTCTCTATGTCAGTTTCATAAGTAATTTGGAAACAAACCATGTCCTTCATATCCATGCCTATTGTTCCTTAGCATGAGTATTTATTTGGAAAGATTTATTGCGACAGTTTTTTAGATCATTTATGCACATTGGGGGTTCAACCGAGTGCTAGGATTTGGTAAAATTAAATTGTCAGATAATCATGTCTTATTCTGTAACTTGTCTTATTCTGTAAAAATAGGCACTGGTTGGTCCATGTGAAATTTGGTGACCGAGCGATCGGTGCCTCGGTATTTCGGTTTGGTCATCTATTTGGACCAAGCAGCACCGAAATTCATGTTCGGTTGGGATGGGCTGGACTAGATGCTTATGATTCCACCGTTTCTTAATTCTATTTTGCACCGTTTGCTTTTTGGCAGGGCTAGAAAAGCTATAGCCTGCTGGCAACTTTAGACGCAATTCAGCCATGTGCCCCTTCCGTAAAAAGAAAATTTGTCAGGATTTCTTCTATTCTCACATCGGTGCTTAAGAATCAATAATCCTATAATAGCTCACATGTGAATAAATAAACAACAATGATATCTCAAACGAACCAGTGTTCAACCTCTTTTTTGTGGCAATTAAAGATTTCATAAAGCTCGCACGGCCCCCACCAGCTTCAGTTTCCACTAATTCACTTGGTTGAGCTGATTCAACAATTGAAGCATACATGACCCTATTTTACCTTGGGTCAAGTGATGCTGCAATTAAAATCATCAAGTTGATGTTCTCTTTCTCTTTCCCCTTTTTGCTGGGATCAGGCTCATACCAATTGCCCCAATACATATCATACTTAGTTTTAATCCTTTGTGTATGCAAGAGTAAGTTGTCACATCTTTAAAATTTAATGTACACATATATATTATGGATCTGTCTCTGAATTGATCACCAAAAGGAATGTATCTTTGGTTCACCAAAAGGCATGTTTATTTTTCATGGTTGCTTCGGGAATTGGATTTGTACTCTTTGCTTTGGAGTGTCGAATTTTTATGACGTAATTGCACATCATGCACAATCACACGTTTAGTTGTAATAAGAGACAATAGTAGATGATAGGACTCTGCCTTGGAAGACCCGGTGTGAAGTTGGTGGGCCTGCATGCCGCTTGTGTGCCCTAGTCCTCGCTGAAACACTTGACTCGCTCTCGTCTTCAAGTAAGGTAGTACTTCTGTCACAACCCTGTGTGTCTTGTCATGAATGGGCTGAAGAATGTGTTGGAATTGTTGTATAATTACATCAAACCACTCCGGTGGCCGGATATTGTTGTATAATTGTTTATGAGCACTAAAAGCTTTGTTGTGACCACATATTCAAAAAATTTAGTGCCGAGTCTGCATAATTTTCGCTGGAGCTTTGCTTGTTTCAACATGCCCTTTTTCAGTTGAACATACTACAGTTCAGGTTGTGGTATTTTCTAAGAGCTAAAATGTCTTTGAAATGCAAGCACTGTGAAACGACTTGCCTTTTTCTTGTAGAGGAGATGCTAGGGCTAAAGCACTTCCGTGCTTTAGTTTTTCTTTACTGATATTCCTTCCTTCTGGACTATAGCTATGAGTTGCTTTTGAGCATTCTACATCACACCAGGTTGCATGTGAAACACTAATTGAATGTATTAGAAGAAACTTTAGGGGCTGTCACATGATTTTTTTTTTGGTGTGGATACACATCAGTCCATGAGTCGTATAGAACATGCTGCCATATTTATTGTGCTTGCATATTATATACATGCTACGCACTGTTAACATGCTACAAATTGTATAAACTAAACAAATGGATCTATACATGTTGTAATGTTCTTTATATTATCAGTGCACCCAAGATATGCATGCATGGATGCTTGGTATTGCTCATTCCAGGTTTACCATTTCATTGCCTATGTTTAATCTTTCTTTACTTTCTAATGGGTTCTGCAGACAGACTGGGATGAATCTTGGCTAGTGGCAGTAGTGGCCTTCTTTTCCTCTGCATTCTTTAGGTGAGCTTCTGCTTCTTCCCACCTCTCCTGTGCGTGCAATGTGATACCATGGCTTTTGAGCCCAAGATCTGGCACTGGTCTTTGAGAGAATGTAAGTACTCATTAATATGAAGTGCTGGCTGTTGGGTGCCCTTGGTAGTTATTATCTTCTGAAACCTGGTACAGTTGTCTCAGTACTTGATGCATGCCAGGTTTCTTCTTATGGCTAATTTGGCTTTACCAGACATGATTCAGCTCATAATATAATCCACAGTTTTACTAAATCCGGCTAATTTTGCCCGGAAGTTAATCCTGCTATTTGGTATGGGCCCAAATAGCCACTTTGAACGGTTACACCTGGGATTAACTACACAAATGTTCCTTTTTTACGATATATGGTATGCTTTATGACTGGGTGTGTATGTGGAGCTTTGATGTTTGCTCCCCTGTTTTTCCATTCTTCTTTGCATGATTAGTAAGCTAGCCTGCAAGGTCCTCTATGCTTAGATGTTTCATAAGAATTATCCTCTGAAGCTCTGTAATGAAATATTCTGGAGATGTATTGCCAACAGTTAGCGTATGTAATGAATACATTTATGATCTGCTCAGCCCTTTGCATTTTCAAACAGAACATTACTAGAGAATTTTATGTTCGAATGTGTGAGCTTTATGTTTGCTCTCTTATCAGTAAATTGTTCTTATTTTAATGTTATTGTGTCATTAAAATGTCTACTGACTCATGTTCAGCAGAGAGTCGAAGACAATGATGGTAGAGAAGGACAACACAGTTTTTGACATAAAAACTCTTGTCCCGGGTCTTATATTTATTCTTTTCTTTGGCACATGGAAGATACGTCCTGTGAGTAATTATGGCATGGAACATTGACTTGATTGTCCCACTGAAAGCATGAATGCTTTATATTAAAGCAAAGGCAGTAAGCTTGATTGAAATGTTGTCTTGGTTGCTATAGTCAGAGCTTATACTAATGACTACTATCTACGTTTCTTGTTATGAATGCACTTGTAATTTACAATGGCTACTACATCTCATTTCCTGTACTAACATTTGATTTTCCTTGATTGCTGCAAGCCTGGGAGCATACGAGGAGGTTGCCTGATGCATGAGTCAGGTTTGGAAGCCCACAAGTCGTTCCTGAAACGGAAAATTGAATGTTGGGTTGTATTGGACTGTATGCGAACTGCTTCTAGGACTGTTATTTTTGACTGTTGATCTATTGTGATCTCTGGAGTGGTACATATGTTTTGATTGTCAAATACTGGTGCTGTGTGTACTTGAATCCTTATACTCATGCTGCTGTGTTCAAATACCCTTCTTTTCTCATACAAATATACGTGGGCTTATCTATATCATTTTTTAATACTGTACTATGGATTCAGCTCCTATTTGTATCATGCTTTGAGCTCACTTCTTGTGGTACTGATTTAATTCGCAATGCTGCTGCATTTTATTTCTGTTACTGATATATGATGTTTCTTACTTGCAAGGTTTAGAAGCCTGTGAGCGTAGGATACTGATGTCTCCATTGAGAGCTTTCCATGCTCTCATACATGAATTTGGACCTTCACTTCCAATGTTGCTGCCGTGAACAGCCTCGCCGACTGGTCTACGCACCCATTTCTGCTTTAGAGTTGCTTTAGAGGGCCTGGAGTTGTAATATTATTTCTGTTTGGTTGAACTCTTGATGGAGGGGTAGGCTTGCCTGTATGAATGTCACGTTAGTACTGTATGCACCTTTTTTTTGTGAATCTGTTTCCGTCTGATCTATATGTCCAAAAAAGAATAAGGTCATGCTGAAATTTCTCAAGACCATTACTCGTTGACCTCATTTATTAATTATCTTAACTAAAACTGTTTTTGTAAAGAATATAATCTGATACCTTGCTGGTTATTCTTTGGGCTCCTGTAAACTGCACAACAAGAATATATCAAATGAAATGCATTTCGATATCAGTAGGTGAGCTCCAGCAGGGTCACACAACAGGATACGCATGAGCTAGCATTTGCTTTTCCCGCCCGTACTTGTACCATTCCCGCTCGATGGCTTTCCCACCTCTATTCTCTGCCATAAACACAATTACACAACGGGCACTTCGTGATATAGCAGAGAATTCTCTTTTCTTGCCATAACCATTCTTACCGGTGATTTTTTTTTTCAATTTTAACTCATATTGCAACTGATGACTAGCATGAATCATGAAACGATTGAATGGTCCGAACATTTTTTTTCTTAGTTGCATATTCATATGCAAGAAAAAAAGAATCTCAGTTGCAACTTATTTTGCATCTCATGCTAGAACTCATCAAGATGCATCGTGTAGTCTTGGAGTTGACTGGGAATTACACGGGTTCAAAATCGGCTGATAATTATCTTTTCATATTCAAAGAAAAATGTGCAAAAAATCATAGTCCGGTTCTCTAATGAAATCATTTTCGGCAATGAATTCTCTAGTGCAAGAAAACAATGGTGCCTATGTTTTCGCCAGAAATAGACAAGTGATGTTAGTGACCGCAAAGAATTATTATCTTGTCATAGTTTTATAGTGATATATTTTTAGTTAAGCCCATCGACTATGAAAGATGGTCGAAAATTAGTATTTTCCATTCAATATAGGAATTTTTATAGCACCGAACGGTCCGAAGCACCTAAACAAAAGGTTCTAGTTGTATTCATGTTGTAGTTGGCGCGGTAAACAAAATATGTTCTTTCAAGACTTTGACCGAACCATTTGTTCGATTTACACACGCATCCAGTCACATTTTTGCCAAACCAAACCAAATTGACAAAAATCACTAGAAAAGAGATAAAATTATTAAAAAAACACATGGCATAAAACTGACTGCTGCACTGTATTAACGTAGACATGGCAGCTAATTCATTATCTTCTCAATCAACACAACAGATAAAACGGATCACAGAGCGCATGCAGAACAGAAGGTGAGACTACCCACCGGCTGCCCCGCTGCCTTGTTAGTTTCCAAGAATCCCGGAGGCCCGGATCCCTTGGTGTGCCAGGTGGGCGCGAGGGGGCGTCCACGCGCAGATACTAGAATGAAGGCTACCTTGATGACGAAGACGGCGGTGGCGACCTGCTTGATCTCCGAGAAGCGACGTTTCCGCTCATCCGGATGCTGGGTAAAGAATGGATTTTGATTAGATTGGGGAATGGGGTGGAGGAAGAGGATTGAGACTGGTGTCAGCAAGTGAGTGGGCGGGGAGAAGTTCGAGCGGCGGCGAGTTAGCGGCGGTGTGAGGAACGACGGAGGTAGAGGGAAATCTGAGAGAGAGAGAGAGAGAGAGAGAGAGAGAGAGAGAGAGAGAGAGAGAGAGAGAGATGGAGATGGGCGGCTTTTCTCTGGAACGCATCATCCTCGTCTTCTTTCCTTTTTGTCGAGAAGATCTGCTACCTAGATAGTAGTACTCCTAATTAACTACTCACAGAAATTACTCCTAATTAACTACTCACAGAAATTACTCCTAATTAACTGCACACAGTACCTGTTTTCCTCCCGGAAATCACTCCTCCTATACGGAAATTGCTCTGCATTGTATATGAAAGTAATTACTCCCCAGACTTGCTGGACCCTTAGATTTATTCCTGCTTTTGTTGGAGGAAAAACAAACTGTGTACTAGTACTCCGTATGTGAAATTACCTAGCTCGAGCGAGTTCAAAGGCGGCTAGCCTGACCTAATCGAATCAATCACATGAATGCACATATATATCAAGCTAGATACCCAACCAATCGAGGCCTGGCTTGTAAACACATACACACAAAACCATATCTTTTCTCCTCCACTTTCTTTATCAAAACACCACGCATGCGATAAGTGTAACAAACATCCAACACCAAGTTGGTGAGTAATACTAAAACGGTTGTCGTCTCCGGGTATCCTCTTCGTCATCCGCTTTCCGTACATACATATACGGAACGTCTGGAGATGTGTAGTCTTCTGGCCTTGTCATCGGTGCGCGACGGTGAAGGTGTCTGGCCTCGAACGTCAACTTGTTGGAGGGGTCGTGCCGGCCATCGCCTGGTTGGTACCGGCCTAGTGGTGGTGCATGCCTTACTGGTCTCGGGCTCGATGGAGTGGTCATGCCTCGCCGGTTAATAGCTATGTTAATTAAAGAGGAAGAGAAGAGTTGATGTAGGGGGTCAAAGTAGACATGAATGTCATGGGATGTGGAGACATGGCTCTATGACGATGGTGTGTAAACGACCAAGGTCTAACTAGCTAGGGTTGCTTTTATAATCGGAAGATTCATCCTCGGATTTCAATTAGATAGCGGTCGTATCCCGTCCGATGTCTAGGGGCCAACTAATCTCCAAGATAGTTGTTGCCAAGAAATCTCAACTCATCAACACCACTTCGCAGACCACCACCTTGGAGGCCAAGGAAATAGAGCTGGTTGAGAGTATCGCCAAGTCAATGCGTATCGTTTTCCTATTTAAGATGTCGAAGAATCAGAGCTGCCCATCGGGCCATGGTGACATCCGGCATCGAGGTTGCACTGTGACATTTGCGCCGATGCTCGTTGAAAACTAACGTCACCAGTGCCGGCAAAAGCTTTTTGAACTACGTCTTTTCACCGCTCATCAATAAACCAAGCATGTACGACTCAAGAGAATCTTGGTGCGGTGTGTGGACTCTCGGTCGGGGAGCATCAACGGGATGTTCTTCAAAAACACCTTGTCTATCCCCGACAAGCAAGAGCTCCACTCTTAGGCCTCCGGTGACCTTGCCACGACCGGCGAAGGCATGCGGTGTCATTGGGACATCACTCTCACTATGATGTGGCTGCCACCAAGCACAAGTAAGCACGACATCTATCATGACGTTGTGTAGATATTGTGTCTGATATACTACATTTGAAGTTTAGAAAGTAATTATCGGTCCACTTCAGCGGCTGAAAAGCAATCGACCCACTTCACTTGGGAGAAGAGATGGCTAGTTTTTCCTGGAGTGAAATAGATTGGATTTTTTAAATAGTAGGCCAGCCCTACCTTAAATTATAAGGCCATTTCCGGCAGATACATAGTGCATTACAAAGTTACACAGCTTACAAGCCTCAAAGAAACAAGCAAACGAACGATGAGGCCATCGTCTTCCGGAATGCCGACACAGGGGAGGAGGGACCATAGGATGCACCATCAATGGAAGAAATCCTCACATCGCTTCGAGATGAACAAAATCCAACCGCTCACAGTCTCTGACTCCGAAGAGGGATCCCATCCCTTTTGCTCAAGATCGTAAAGCGTTGCACCGTCAAGAATCAGAGAGGTTCCCCCAAGAACACTCTAGAGCAGAGTTGAGGTCCATAGAAGAGATCAAGCTCAGCTATGCATCAGACAACACACCACAAGCACCTCCAACCCACAACACCACCACCAAGAACACGCAAGCCGACAAACGAAGACGCATCAAGAAGAATGGCAAACAGGAAGCAGCAACCACCACAGGACCGGAGATTTACAAGCAACCTCTTGACTGACGTATCACCGCAGATGAAGCATCGCCAAGAACCAACACCGACGAACGGGAACTCGCCAACCATCGCGGCCAGTAGCCCCGGACGGTGCCTTCAAGAAGGGGAACGACGCCATGACGCCGCCACCGCCCACGTAGGGGTTAGGTTTTTCACCCAAGGCAGGGGTTGGGTGGGGGGAAACGGGACCTTAACGAAGCCTCAAAGGAGGGAATCGACGCCAATGGCGTCGACAACGCCGTGGCAACCACCAGCTAGGGGTTTCCCCCGGTCCCAATCACCCCACCACCATCCACCCGACCAAATCGCAGATCCGGTCGGGGAACGAGAGCTTCACAGATTGGGGTCGGAGGTCTCCCAGATCTAACGCCGAAGGCAGGCGGAAAGGCCAGCACGCCGCACCATCC
>NC_061511.1:61883382-61908852 GCF_022539505.1 Lolium rigidum
ACAAAGCTAAGAGACTACCTAACCTTTACCATGAAAGAAAAAAAACATTTTTGGATAAACATAACGAGATGAAGAGGCAAATGGACAAAAAGTGCATCGAAATCTTGCTGAAAAGCCAAAGGAAACATAACTGACATGGCACATCAACAACATTAGATGATCACATATCATGATTGCACGCAGGTTAATTTTTTTATATAGGTTATCATCACAGTTCTCGCAAAAACACATGCTTACAAACAACAAATATATTCAATATTGGTGGACAAATTAATGTTTTATTAAAACCAAAAGATGTTCAAGAAGTCCTTAGAATTGCAAAATGGCACTATAGCTGCGTCGAAACTGATCAGTTCCGAAAGATGATACGATTAAAAGGTTTTTATCATCGACAAGCATGAACATCTACACGAAACACAAACACCAATCGCTAGAGTTACCTTAGCCCAAATACATCACAGGAACAACTATGATTCTAAGCGAGATCATCTTGTAACATCACATGCTATATGAGCTACCAACATGTCATGCCCCACAGTACTCGACTATGAGACACACAAATTTTGTGTCTAACAGAACAGAGCAACATAACCAATATGCAGTTTTCACTCCAATAACAGGGGCAAGAACAACTGCATGAGTTAACTTAATAACCAGATTGATCTTGTTTGACCTCAGTGCTTTCTTCGTTTGCAAAAGGCAAGTTTTCACCCAAGATCGCACAAAAATCTGGAACAAAAGCAATGGAGGGCTCACCTTATGTTGAATCCTTGTTGAAGACGTAGCCGCTATTGTACACATCTAGCAGATGACCACCTGCATAGCGGTATCAGCGGCACGCGCATTCTGGAAACACCACTTGGTGCAGTCCAAAACCACCTTGGTGTACACGGAAATAGAAAGACTATAAAATTACACCAGAATATAAAAGGGGCAATTTCGGCTAATGAATAAAGCCATGCGCTGGTGCTAGATTTTCTTAACATCTACTTTTTGAACAAACAAACCAATTGGTGAATTAATAATCAAAAATCAAAAGAAAACAAATAGAATGCATATATTGAAGTTTAGCTTTTGCAGAAACATGTGTAGCTCTTTACAACCATTCATTAGCTGCAGCACCTCTAAGATTAGTGTTAGTTGCAGGAGTAAGGAAAATGCCAATGGCTTTGAAGGAGAAACAATGTTCATAAGAATAAGAACTAATAGCTGCTAAAATGAACAATGAATGGAGGTTACACATAAAACTTGTAGCTCACCATGTATTTTGCTTCAACCTATGCATGCAACACTCGATCGTCATCCTGCATCCCGCACACCGCAACCACATCCCGCACCTCGGGCGGCCCAGAGCTGACACTTGTACATACAATAAAAAAAAGAACATTCGACCACTAGTATATTTAACTCGACTAAAAAATACACAGGAAAAACCAAGTCATCTGTACCATAGTTCTTTCCTAAAGCAAATCTTCTTGGCATAGTAATTAATCCATTAATATGGACTATAAAGTTAACAGGGTGAACAAGAAAACTTTGGTTGTCTTGTTATAATCATGTGCTTAACAGTAGTCACAATCATGCAAACTAGGACAGACTATCGCACAAAGATAGACTCTTCGGGAGGAATAAGCTCTCCCTGAAAGCACCCAACATGTGTCAGATACTCAGATTAGTAGAGAGATCAAGCAAACGCCAACTAATCACTCAAATGTCAAAATAAAATTTTGCTAGATTTTCAGCACTAACAGAATAGATTTCCAACTCATGACCAAGTCACAGCCACAAGTACTTCTAACAAGTGTATTGTAAATCTGATAACACTCATTTTCAGCACATAAGTTACATACTAATAGAGCCATTTTTGTCAAAAAATTGGACCAGTTGAGATACGTCATATATGTCCAGGCCAAGGGAGTACTAGAGGAGTACGGACTAAGGAGTACCTTTTCAACCGCTAATGTGAACAATTGGCTTCCCAAACAGCCAAAACGTTCTCTAGATGTATACTATACAAATCATATACATAAATGTGATCTCACTACAAAACATCAACACGACCATGTTAATTCTGCTACGAGTGGCTTCACGTGGCTGAATCGATTAGGTGTTACAATCACCACCATACAATCCTGAAAATATCATAATTAAATACAAAATTAGTTCTGAAAATGAGGTGCCTCAGTTACATTATTTCATCTCCAAAGATGCTAAATATCAAGTAGCAACAAGAACAACAACATAGTTTGACCTGTCTTAGATGGAGCTTAGGCCCCTGAATTACATGCCACCAAATAATTTCACCGCCCAACAACAAAGGAACGTCCAATATAATTCACGTGTGAGAGATAACTCCTAAGTCAGCACAAGAAGTCAGGTGTGGTTTCCAACAAACAGAGGAAAATGATAAATATGTTAGTAAAATGTCACATACTTCAAATATACCGCCGAAGGAGCATAGTTAATGAATTTTTTAACCAGCAACTCATTCTTAAATGCACGTCACCAAACTAGAAGTAACTTACTACAAATCTCAAATTGTAGACAAGATAGCAACACTAAATTCCTGTGCTAACTATCAAACGTTCACAGCTGAATAACTAAAACTACAGTATTTCCGCATTAAAGTAGTGTTACTTAATCTAATAATTGTAGTTAATTGGCTGGAAATTTTTACATACATTCATCTCACGAAACCAGATACACCGCAGAGAAGGAAATGAAGCAAATCACTGAAAATTGCACCCAAAGCCTGAGATGAATGGAGAATTATATCAGTTACAGTATTCGCACAATCTCAGTTGATAGACTATAATAGTCGGCATGATTTGTAAAAGGTCCTACACGTACAATATTTGAACGGTATACATCTACTAGCTTAAATCATCAAACACTAGAATAACTCACAAAAGTCAACATACCAAATTAAGATGTACATACTTCAAATTCTGAATTTTTCAGCTCGATAAACAGCAACTCATTCTTAAATGAACGTACAAATACTCATGTAGCATTTCTTTTCACCCACATGCTTCAATGAATCTCAGGTTGTTTTTAATTACAGAACACCAAACATCTTTCTATATGTCTAATTAAGGTGTACCTGCTAGACAGATTAGTTCATCCAAAATTAAACACAGTTGGACTGAATACACCTAACCCTGACGAACAAATTAAGCAGCATATTCATCAGACACGAATCCATTAGAGCTGGCCTAGCTACAGCCAGTACCTTGGGATGCAGATTTCTGCGGCTGCCAGACTTGGCGGGTCAGGTTCCTCCGAGGAGACGCTCCTTGCAGCGTACTTACGGACGATGGCCCTCACCGGCGGCGGCGCGTCCTGGCGTGAAGACGGCCGCACTTGATCGCCTAGGCGATGCGCGTAACACGGCCAGGCGAGTTCTACAGCGCCGCGCGTATCGCTGCACGCGCACGTCGGCGAAGAAGCCGGCCGCAACGCCATGGCTTGTGGGCGGCTTCGGTCGATTGGATGCGGGGGTGCGAGTGGGGGTGAAACTGTGGGCGGAGGGGAGGAAGTGCCGGGGCTGGGCGAGACTAGGTGGCCACGGAGGATACGTCGGCGAGCTCCGGCGGTAAGGGAGAATGAGAGGAGGCAGCGACAAAAGAACTCCTCCGAAGGCAGCAGCGCTGGTTCAGTTAGCTCTACATCTCACCAAGGTTACAGTGAGCTTTTAAATAGATGGAGCTGACATGGACACTCGAACTGAAACCGTGTACTCCTCCCTCAGTCCATAATTACAGGGCCATATCATTCTTTTTGTCAAACTTTGTCCAATGATTTAGTCACCTAAATATAAGTTATATGTCATTTAAAAAAAATACACTATTGGAAAGTTCATTACTGAAATTTGCATCCAATGATATAGTTTTAAATCACGTGGAACTAATAACAAATATTTGGTGACCCAATCTTTAGTCAAAGTTTGCCTCCAAAAACAAAATGATCTTGTATTCTAGGATGAAGGGAGTACATATAAAAGCCGGATCATAAACCGCATGTGCAACATTTGTGTCGGAGTACCATGCCACAGAGAGATCAAAAATTGTACTACTTTATATGGAGATCAATTTTTTTTACTACTGTACCAAAAAAATTAATTCCGAAATATTATGCAACTTTCATCTTATTCCTTTCTATTTATTTATTTATATGCCTCATGAGACTCCCTTTAGGATAGTGATGGAATCCCATCTCCTACGTACCTGAACCTCAAAGTCTAATCTAGTCAACTGAACAAATTGAGAGAGAGTGAAATCCAACTGGCACATTAAAAAAATCAGAGAACCGAGCTCTATCCAAAATACATGATAAACAATAAGAACCTTTTACAAGATGCGTGTTGGGATTAGAAAGAATAACAGTGCAATGACTAGTACATAAACCTGCAAGTGACCGGCGCTGAGGACGAATCTCCAACAACACTGTATCTCCTCACAGATCAGAAAAATGAGTTCGTGTTGTTGGATGATCACGGTTGCCGCCATCATCCAGAGACGAGCATCGGTATCACCTCACATATCATCGGTATCACCAGTCAACATGACTTAAAGATACTACATACGATTCATGACTTGTGGTGGAGGGCTGGAGGCTGAGAGGTTTGTGGAGGAAGGACGAGGCGTTGTTGGAGGATGAAGAGCAGAGCAAACATGGAGAATTTATAGAGAGCCATGGAGGCAGCTATGAGGAGGAAGGAGAAGCGGCGAACCCGGAGAGACGACGGATGGAGGCACGATCCGCGTGACGAACGCAAAGTGAGCCGGCAGCCATTGGATGGGAGAGGGTCGGATTGAGGACTTGCAAACATGTAGTCGCTGGGTTTCCGGAAATCAGGGAGACCAGGGATCACGGACACAGCTAGGTGAAGATCTTAATTGACTTGAATTGGCAATACTAATTGATTCCCTTTAATTTAGTTGCTCTAACGCGGGAGAGAATGGATCTTGTTTTCCTATCAGCTAATTGCATGCCATAATACATGCATCAGTCAATCCTCCCTCTTGATTAACTAATTGGAGGTAATTAATTTTATTTTGAGTAGTGCATGCATGGTTGTCTCCACATGTACATCTATATATATCGACTAGTATATTACACTACTGCTAGTATTAAATATGCACATGCACCCTTTTTTGACACTGAACATAGCGATTCAGTTAGTTTGTGATTAGGATCATCACAGGCCATCAATGCAAACCCAAGCACTTTGCTTGACTATCACACCATGGCCAGTACTACATATATATAGATTGTGACTTTCTTAATGTGAAGTCTATTTATAATAACGTCCCCCCCCCCCAGCCCCACCCCCACTATATATCTTGACCCCGACCGGTGCGACAAAGGAGGGTCTCACATGTGATAGGGGGAGGTACTCCGCGGTTAAGAGACCAGCGGCGACGACGAGTATAACATTTGATGAAAATTTATAAGTTTATTTTTAGTTTGTTTTGAATATAATCCAGGTTCAAACAAGCATCCCTATCAACAGATCAGAATATTATGGGTTTTCCATCTCAAAGACTTGCTCACATCTCCTCCTCAGCAACATCAGGGCATCCAGAACCCTAGATGTTGGACCCCCAAAATCGACCCAACTCATTGTCGCCGCACGGGGCCTTGCCGTCGGCGAGGATAATTGCCCTCCCCGGATCGCGGGCTCCCGACGATCCGCCACTCGATGCCTCCCTTCGGCTTGCAGCGCTGCTGCGGCTGACGCCCGAGCTGGCTGGCTCCATGGCTTCCGATGCACAGAAACTATGGGTGGACGCGATGTGGCTTCTGTGTGTGGTTGACGATGAAGGTGCTGCCCTTGAATATAAATGCTACTGGGTGACGCGATGAAAAACAAAAGGCTGAATTGGTAACGGCTCGCCTATTGGACCTGAATCGGCCCGTGTGTACGCTGTGGCCGTCTGGGCCGTTTCGGGCTGTAAATTGATAAAAGGTAGCTCTATGTGCCTATGCTACAGCTACGTCTGCGACGTTGTACGATCGAGTGCTGACATGCGACTGTGGTAGCTAGGCCATGCGTCGGTAATCTAGTGTGTGTACCTAAACCCCCGTGTGCATCTACCACCATGGACAGCGAGTTATTTTCGTATATTATATATAGATAGATAGATGATTATAGGCCTCGTTGATCCACTTTTATTTTATGCTATTTTTTTTTGAAATGGACACATGTCCTCTACATCAAAGCAATGCATATGTTCTTTTATTTATATTAGGATCATCAAGGATCTATCAAAATCATACATCACAAGACCTGAAGACACCACTCAACACCTAGAAACCTGATAATGGGTGAAGTAGCATGTTGTCAGGGCCTCTGCTCTAAAAACATAAACAAATGCCCCAACAACTAGAAACCGAGGACATGTGTGAGTCACCCTATAGCGAAAACAAGAGCACGAACA
Organism: Lolium rigidum; assembly: GCF_022539505.1. Lineage (NCBI taxonomy): Eukaryota > Viridiplantae > Streptophyta > Magnoliopsida > Poales > Poaceae > Lolium > Lolium rigidum. The sequence goes on from NC_061511.1 coordinate 61,889,826, forward strand.
CAACCGGTTTAGCAGACCCTTGGCGAGCACATTTTCCCTCGCTTTAGAAGCCGTCACCACCATCGAACCGATGGTCCATCTTCAGGGAAGAGATCCTCATTGCTCTTGTCAGTCCTGTTGACAATGCAACAATGAAAGATCTGCCATGCATAGCACCTGCCGAACAGGCATGAGTCAGCGTAGCACCTGTTAACCTCTGTCCACCGGAGCTTCTCCATAAACAATTCTCCCAAGAGAGAAAATGACACCACAGTGCCTCTATAGTCCGGTCTGGAAGACCATACTAGGGTTTCCCCCGGAGCAGCACGAGTAGGTCGACAGTCGTTGCTCAGTGATGCCTTCAACAAGGTAACAGCACAGAACGCCACAATCATCCGCCAATCGGCTCAGTTTTCACCGGTAGCAATGTCTTCCCAGCTCGCAGTCGGGGTTAGATGAAGAATCTCGTGATTCGAAAACCCAGTCTCAGACCGACCACCTCAGACAGAGGAGATGGACACCACCTCCATGACGCGGGAGAAGCCTAGATAGGTAACTCGCCGGCCATAGTTGATCTCGATCGTGTCACCAAGGCCTTCAGATCCGTCGCAATCTGGGTCGCCCCACCGCCAACAGCTTCAAGAAACGCCACCTATTCACCGCCAACCCCATGGCCAGCAGCCAGTCGCGACGCGCCGCAGACCACTAGCCCGGGACCTTCACCCTGGATCCCACGCCAACGCTCATGGGCCAGCCCCGTCATCGACCAGGGAACCGCCGCCGCCGATCCATCGGTGCCCTCGCGCGCGCGACGCAGAAGGGATAGCCCGTCGCCGCCAACAGCCCTGAGCTTTGCCCATACGCGCTAACCGGTGGCGGCGGCGAGGAGAAGGCCAGGGAGGACGGGTCGACGGGGAGGCGGCTAGGACTCTGCCCGTATCTCCCGTGCAGGGACAACGCATACCAGATTATTATTTTATGCTAGTAGTTGAGAGCTGGTTTTGTATGGGCTTGTGGCGTTAATTCCGATACGTGTTAATTAGAATCGGCTGATCAGGTAGTGACATCTCTCAAATACTTTCGATCGACCAACAGTCTTGCACCATCAGATCATGGTTATTAATTTAATCCTGTAGAATAGAGGAGAAAGAAAGAAAAAATGTTAAGAAAAAAGAATGCACTAGCTTTTTGATCAACCATGGCGAAGCCAACTCAGGTACAAAGCTATAGCCTATTAAAGCAATCAGGTAAGACCATCTCTATCAGAGCCCGTAAATCACGCCAGAACCATTACGGGTTCAGGTCGAAAGTGGCGCAGTACAGTAACTGAATTCGCTGTCCGGCCCGAAAAACTTTTGCAGGCGCCCGAAAAGTTTAACACTCGACCCCTACTAATACAGACCGAAAGGCAGTTTACAGGCCCAAAACTGAACGGATTTCTCACCGTTCTTCCAGCGCTGCCGTCCGTACAATCACCTCGCACTACAACACAACAGAGTTTTGGTAACACAGTCATGTAACACATAGTAAAATATGTTACATGCAAAATTATAGTAACAGATAATTTGTGTGCCAACGACAAACAGTAACACAAACTATATAAGACCCAAAATTGTGTTACAGAGGTATGGACACAGTAACATACAAATATGTGTGGGAGGTAATGTGATACAAGTACATGGACATGGTAACACATATATATGTGTGAGAGGTAGTGTGCTACAAACTTTAGTGCGAGTAACAAATATTCATGTGTTGATCCATAGTGCTACAAGCTCTATTATAGGGTTGACCCCGAGTTTTCAGGGGCCCGGGGCGAAACTAGAACCGGGAGACACTGAATTATGTGCATCATAATTGTCTTGGATATATGTATTTATATAATTTTACATAAATCATGTGAACCGGGAGACCTTTGGTGTTATCTTAATTTGCACATTAGGAGGAGAGACTTCAACTCATTATAAATAGGGTTTTAAACTAGAAGTTCTCTTTCTTATATTCATCTCAATTTAAAGAAAAAAATAATTTGTACTTTATCTTAATTCCATGCAATTCAGATCATTTTCCTCTACATATCATGAGTTTCGGGCAAACCGCATCGCTCTGTCTTCATGTTGCCGTTTGATCCTCAAACCTCCTCTAAAAAGGGATCTTGATATAATTTCTTTATTTTTTAGTGGTGGCTATTCTACTTGTTTGACCTATAGATCTAAGGTTTTTCACAAAAATAATAAATCATATTCCTCTATTAATATGGTTTTTTTGGTCGATAGGAAAAGTCAGTAGAGGGAAAATTTTGATCATTCCCGCTAACATACAATTTTCCCTCCGTTGACACCTTCTATATACAGATCCTCTAATTAGTCTCTTCTCGATATCAATCTTCCCTAGAAAAACTCATCTACACGTAACTGGGTCGCCCGGCGGCTGCCACCATCGCGCTGCCCCCACACCGGCAACCACCACTGCGCCCCTTCCCACCATGGCGTCGCCCCCACAGCCACCACCACCGTGCCGCCTCCCCACACCAGCAACCACCACTGCGCCCCCCTTCCCAGTCGGGCCGGGAACTCCATTCCCCTCCTCCTTTGCACCTGGCGGCTCGATCTGTTCCGCTACATAACCAAGGGCCGGCCACCTCCTAGCAACAACTAGCATCGTCAATTGCAGACATTTGTTGAGCCCCCCGCATCTCATCTGAGTACAGGCGTTTGTTCATGCCCCTGCACCACGAGGTAATTCTCCAGACCCTGAGTGGTTTCTCTATTTGATGTTTGTGGTTGATTTGTAACTATGTTTGGTAATTGTAAGGTCGATCACCTACAATAGCGCTTGCCCCTCTGTTACAGGTTACGCCATCAGCAGCAATCTGGATCCACGACTAGGAGCTCCTCTGCTGGTTCGGTCCTCACGGAAACGGTAGATTAATCTGGTCGTGTTACAAGGGAAGTTTGTTTCATCCTCCTAAATCAGCTGTTAAGTTCCTTGAGAAAAGTTTGGCCCGGTAGAATAAACATTTTGTGCCAATTTAGTTGGATAGTTTGATCAGTCAAAACAATAAAAAAATAAGTTAGAAGTAAATGGCCGATCTGATGCCTCTGTAGTCCTTCAGTAACCATCCACTATACTGTATGATATTAACTCTGCAATCTATACATTGGAATATATCATGCATTCACTTGTTTCTTTTTTTGTAGGATTGTTCCGTTCTGTTATCCAAATTACACATGGCACGCCCACAACCTGTTCTGATTTATTTCCCTGTCCGAGACTACGAACTTTTACTAGGTTGATTCTCCTTTCCCTTTTCCTTATTTATCTGCTATGAATTCGTGTCTATTGGCAGTTTGAATTGTTGCTGGATGTTTGATGAGTGAAAATATATGCTCTTATCCATCTGGAGAAACTTTTCTGTACTTTTATCTGAATTTCATCTGAAATTCGTGGACACTTAAATGATTGAAGTGTTGTTGCTAAGATAGATATGAAATACACGCACAAACAAGAGAGAAATACTCTCAGGATGTACGTAAGGAGCTTAAGCAAACTTTCTGTTTCTCACTTGTTTTGTTACTTGGTACGTTTAGAGAAGACTACTACATATTCTTTTATAGCACCAGCGACTAGTTGCAGTCCTGCATACTAGCCTGAACACTCTGCCGACCTGTAGCAGCTTATCACCTGATGCAGGTTATCTTGACTTGCTGCTACTTGTTCACACACACTAGTTTCTTAGTAGCACATGCACGTACTATTAGAATGTGCATGAGTTGTACCCAACAGGTTTGCTTAATCTAACAAGAGGGGTCCTTGAAATCTGCTGATTGCAGCGATGGCCTCACTATACCTGGGAGCATGGAGGTGTCGGAGAGACCCGCATCCCTTATGCTAGTTGGAATCGCAGTTCTTTGGGAGTACCTAGGTTTAGTCTAATTGAGTTGTACCTAATAGATAATTTCATGTTGAACTATATATAGTCTATTACGGAACCAAACATTTATATCGTTCGGAAGCTAGAAGAAACTAGATTTAATATAAATACATTTTCCATTGTACAATTGGTAGTAAGCATTCCAACATTAGCGCTGTGAGCTAAAGGTGTACGTTTCTGCTAAATTTGGAGAGTTGCACAGTTTGAGAAGAGATACATTTGCCATTATGCAGTTTGAGTATGCATTGTTTCAGTTATTATTGCATCTTTTGTAGGTGGGGGAAACTAGAGATCAGACAGCTGAATCGTTTGTAAGACTAGGCCAGAAGAGGACTAAAAAATAATGCTCCTCAAAAAGAAGGCGCACTTCTTCAGTCAAGGTAAAGCTATCCTGGGTTGGCATTAAAACAGAGCTCATTTTTCTGATGATAACTAGTGATTATCACCCTTAATCCCACACTGAATAGTGATGTTTCATTTATTCAAGATTCATGATTGGATAAACAATATTGATGCTGAGGCATTGAGAAATATTTCAGGAACTTGTAGCATTGTTGATCCGCACAATATCTACTGTCACTAAGTTATTTTCTTTTTGGATCTTAGTACATGGCATCACCAAACCGAACTTACAGAATGCAGTGGCTGATACATTCAAAATATAAAGTTAGGAACCTCTATATATGCCCCAAATCTGTGTTGTGCAATAGTTGAAAACATGTAGTAGTCTAGTAGATATTCTGGATTTCGCATGCATCTAAAACATGGTGTGTTCACGTTGAGCTAGCTGATTCTTAGATTGTATGTTTGTGTATCCCTGCAAATAAGGGGGGTTGTATTGAGTTAGGTGCCAAATTTTCACTGGTGCTTGTGCACAAAGATGAATCTATTATGGCTAATGAGGAGTTTGTAAGACAAGTATCCGGCTGCAAGACAAGTAGTGATGCTTTTACCGAAGGATTATTAATTGCTTGGCCTTAAGCTTCTATAAGTCAAATATTTATCCATTTTATGGAGTCATATTGCACATATTTCATCATATAACTATAAAGTCCATTTTATCTTTTACAGGTTGGAAAGAAGGATGATTCAGTTGTAGTTGGATACTTCAGAGCCCTCCAGGAGCAAATAAAGTTTGACGATTTTGCATAGCAATAATTGAAGTTTTACATTGAGAGATTGAAAAATGAAATAGTATTTATATAATTTTCTTTCGTTGAATTGATGCAAATGCTATGGTGTAATATATGTCACAAATGTGTTATCTGTTGTTAAAATGGTATCAATGTAATGGTGTTGCACAAATAATATTGGTATTTATTTATTGTAATGCATTTGTATCCTACACTCTTTTGTATTTGTAATAAATATCTTGATATATTTAATTTGTGGATCTATTGTGCTTCTATCTCTTTGTTATTTTAGTGGTGTTGAGCATCATTATAATTAAATAATAGGTTCAGTGATTTTATTAAATATATATATATTTCACAAATTGGTACCTAAAATTGCATTTAATACTAATAATAAAATACACTAATTATGTGGCGGTACTAGTGTTACTAATGGTGTTACTATAGTTGTAAACTATGTTACTAGGACAGTTGATAATAAATTATAGTGTTACAATGTGTGGATAGTGTATTACTAATTGCGTCGAGAAGCTAAAAAGGTGTTACTGATTCTGTTACAAGAGTTACAAAATTATGTTACAACAAGTATTTTACATGTACGAAAGTATGTTACTACCGGTGTTACTATAGCTACAAAATAATGTTACCGACGCAGTTAGTAACACCTAATGTGCATGTTACTAGATTCTATATTGTAACACATATTTTAGCATATGGTAACAATTAATATGTGTGGCTGTGCACACCACTTAGTAACATGACCTAATGGAACACATATCAAAATGTGTTACTGTTTGTCCTAGTAACACTGTTTTGGATATGTAGTAACAGAAGACTGTGTTACCAAAGGTATGTCCTGTTGTAGCCGATGATTTCTAGCTGCTTTGTTAAAATTATGCACCGCTGACCAAGCTCGTGGCTGCAGACGGCGCGTGCGGCGGATGGACACAGCAGGCGGTGCGACATCAGCTAGCAGCGCGGCCAAGCAGCAATCGCGCGGGCGAAGCAAGCAACAACAGCTAGCAGCCAATCAGCAAGCCAGGGGTATAGGCGGCGGCCTGCGCGGGGAGATCTAGGCAGCATCAGGGAAGGTTCTTGTGAAGAAGACGGTGACTTTTGGAATATTTCGTTTTTCAGTTTCAGTTTATAGGGTTTGTTCTGCGCCAGTCGTTTTACGACCCGTAAATATGTTTTCAGAAGACTGAACTCGAGTTTTTCAGTTTGGATTTTTACGGGCTCTATTAGAGATGCTCTAAATGGTGGAGCAACCTTTTGCTAGGCTTACTGTTCTTTATCCACTACAATCTTTCCTTGTCATGTGTCGCCCTTTGTCATGTGCCAATAAGCACAGAACACGATACAGATAATATTTGCTGTGTACCGAATAGAAATACACGTGATATAGAAAATGAACACGACAAGAGAGTAAAAAACACAAGGCAAAGATACAGGCACGTCAAAAACGCACACAAATACAAAGGAAAGAAGCAAAAGAGCAACGGCAAAGAAATGCATACGATAAAGCCATGAGCCACGTATCCCTAGTTGTCGCACATAACGAAGTTGTTACGACGACATGTCTTTGGTGTGTGTCTGCTAACGAACACATGACCTAGGACCACGCTGATGCCCTCTTCACGTTTTTGGGAAAATCACACAAAGGTGTGCCTTTGCCGTGTGCTTTTCAAATACACACGGCATTTGCCATCTAGTTTCATCTTCATTTTCTCCCCGCTAATTCCTTCCTACCATATTTTGCTGCCATCGCTTTCGCCCTCTCCCCACTATATAAAGCCATGTATCGGACGCAGAGTTCAAAACCCAGTGCTTCCTCCATCGCGTTCCTGCCGCCGCAGCCCATATCCTCGCCAGCATCGAACCCGCAGGGTCATTTCCCGCCGGATTAGCTTCATATTAGTCCACTTGCGCCCGAGGCGGGGGGGGGGGGGCATTTTGCTTCCGAAATCATCGCCGCAGAGAGCACCTTCAAAACGAAAGAGGGGGCCACCCGCGCCTTCGACGCTACAACATGGAGCTTTGGCCGTCCGCATTGCGACGTAAACTTTGCAGCTGCGCTTTGTTTCGCAAGAGGACCATCGGTGCCACCAGCGGGGGGAAGCGGCGGCATGCCATCGCCGAGGCGAACAAGTGGGCCATGGCGTAGTGGCGGCTCCACCATCCTGAAGACGTGGGGCACCAATTCTGGAAGGCGCAAAAGGTAGTGAGGAGAACGACGAGCCGACGAGGGCGTAGAAGAGGATGAGGAAGGCCACCATTCTAGCGGAGTATAATGTCGGGTCATCATCGACGCTTGACCCAAACTCTGAGAGGTGGCTAGAGATCATCGAGTCAACTGCGCCGGAGTATACCAAAAGCGATTCAGATATCGAGTGTGATTAGTTTGTTCGTGTCTATGTCATGTGTCTATCATTCATGTGTGTCTAATCTTTTCAGTGTATCTCCTAGTTTGTATGTTTCTCAATGTTGTGAAGTAGTGTCAGAGTGTCCATCAACTTTTCTTAATTCTCTAAACTATTAATTGTTGATGTGTTTTTTAATATGTTTGAGGTGCCCAATAATTTTGTGATCTAGAGGCGAGGAGCCGGTACTTCTAGCGAAACGTCATTTCATGTAGCCTTTGTTTTTATCACAATTAAACAAGAAAAAAATCATAAAAATAGGAAACCTTCGCGAGGTGTCTTTATATTTGACCTAGAAGCGAGGAAAAAAATCATGAAAATATGACCGTTGTGTGAAAAAATCCTTCACGAAATGAGCTACCACCTTCTGAGTTATATAGATTTTAGGGAAAAAAAGCTAGCATTGACCTCTGCACAAGCATCGTTTGTCGGAACAAGCACATACTAGTCACATGTGCGTGCCTTGGGATGGGAAGCAAAAATGGAAAGTGTCAATCTTTGTCTAGTGTTTGTTCTGTATTGCTCACAACTTTCCATGTTGTAGGCAAAACTTTCATCTGGACCCAACAATGTGCCACTTGGCGGGGTGGGAATTCGGAAGAAAACCACGCCGACGCCTCCTATGGCGGGTTCACATATCTTTGGCAATCCGAATGTGGGAATATAGCTCCGACTCCAGGTTAGTTCTCCTCCACTTGTGCCTCTCGCACTACTAAGTCTATTTCATCCATTTTACATCATACTACTTGTGAAAAGTTAGGCATAGGACTTGAACTTGGGATTCAAATTTACTCTTTGTGACTATGTGATCCACTTGTAGAATTCCATGCTATAGAGATTGTCTATATTGCCATTGCTTTGCTTCTTTAATTGTCTCACTATAATGGTCGCACATTGTCCCTTTGCTTATCTCATTACACCCGCATATGATCCACCTGTAGAATTTTATGCATAACAGACTCGCGAACTTGTTTAATTTGCACCATATGTGGATCATTTCTTGTCATATTATTGTGAGTCACAAGAAATTACTGTGATAATATCTATATTGCTTGTGAAAATGCAGGAATTTAGAAAAATTAGATAAAAATGGAAAGTTTGTGGCACTTGCCGTGTATACAACGGTCTTTGCGGTGTGCCACATGGCGAAAACATGTGCGCCTGGGAGCAGCCGTTGCACTTGGGACTATCCTTTCGCAGTGTGTATGCATAAAATACACCGTAAAAGGATATGCCTTTGCTGTGTGACATGCTAGTCCAACACACGACAAAGGGCTAGGCATTTGCTGTGTGCTAAACCTGTCAGGAACACGACAAAGCCTTGTGTATGTGGCGCGCTCTGCCCTTTCGCTGGTTTGAATCTTTGACCAGAGTTTTTTGTTTGTACTAGGCAAAGGGCTCAGCGCCATCAGCCCATCTTGCCGTAAAGTCAACTGTGTTATGTGATGTGTGCACCAAAATACACACGGTAAAGGGTTTGCCGTCTTCAGCATGAAATGCACACCACAAAGATTATTTGCCATGCGAAACGATGCCGTGTACTCTTTGCAGTATGTGGACACACGGCGAAGGCTTTACGTGTTGTGGGCCCTTTGCCGTGTGTTTGTTTGATACATGGCGTAGCATGGAAATCCTGTAGTGATCTGCGTGATTTCTACATGATTATTTTACGTCTTTGTCTACTCTGGATTGACTAAATTGTGTTTGGGAACTCGGTAGCTAGTCTTTCACGTGCACATGCACATTAGTATATAGCTATCCAATCCATTTCAGGGAGACTGGGACAAACTCCTGGGCTGAATTCAGAACCGTCCGCTCCCCTCGGGTCCTCTCCTCCAGACGATCGAGGAGGAAAACCCTAGCCCGCCGCCGCTCCGCCCCCCTCCTCTCACCCCCCTCCCCGTCTTCCCCGGAGGCGCTGCTGGCTGAAGGCCGCGGCATCTGTGAAGGGGGCGGCGGGGATTTGACCCTAGGCTCCTGGCCTCGGCCCTTGGCATCTCAATGTGGTCGCATGGAGGGTGGAGGCCGCGTCAAGCTCGCCATGTCTGAGGTCGCTGCTCGGCGACTTCTTCATCCTCCTCTGCATCTCTCCCCAGGATAGAACCCAGCGGCCGGCCCTTCCCCTCGTGGCGGCGGGTGGCTCCCGGATGAAGGTCTGGATGCGGCCTATGGCGGCGCGGAGGCGCTGCAGGTGGTGCCCAAGGTGGGGGCTTTTGGACGACGTCGGCTTTGCGGCGATCGGCGGCCGTGAGTGCTGGCATGCGTCCTTGGCCGTGCGGGCGGCGGGGTTTGATGTCTACGTTCCCCCTCCTTTCCTGTAGACAGTGTTGGGCCTCCAAGTGCAGAGGTTTGTAGAACAGCAGCAAGTTTCCCTTAAGTGGATACCCAAGGTTTATCGAACTCAGGGAGGAAGAGGTCAAAGATATCCCTCTCATGCAACCCTGCAACCACAAAGCAAGAAGTCTCTTGTGTCCCCAACACACCTAATAGGTGCACTAGTTCGGCGAAGAGATAGTGAAATACGGGTGGTATAAATAAGTATGAGCGAGTAGCAACGGTGCCGAGAAAAGTGCTTGGCGCGTAGTTGATGGTGGTGGTATTGCAGCAGATAGTAACGCAGTAAAACAAGTAAACAAGCAGTAGTAACTCAGCGGTAGTAACGCAGTAGTAGTAAACAAGCGGTAGTAACTCAGCAGTATTTAGGAACAAGGCCTAGGGATTACACTTTCACTAGTGGACACTCTCAACATTGATCACATAACAGAATAGATAAATGCATACTCTACACTTTTGTTGGATGATGAACACATTGCGTAGGATTACACGAACCCTCAATGCCGGAGTTAACAAGCTCCACAATAATGCTCATATTTTAGTAACCTTTAGTGTAAGATAGATCAACACGACTAAACCAAGTACTAGCATAGCATGCACACCGTAACCTTCATGCATATGTAGGAGGAATAGATCACATCAATACCATCATAATGATAATTAACTCCACAATCTACAAGAGATCATGATCATAGCCTACGACAAGAACCACACGGTGCACACACTAGTCACCTTTACACACGTGCAGGGAGGAATAGAACTACTTTAATAACATCACTAGAGTAGCACATAGATGAATTGTGATACAAACTCATATGAATCTCAATGAGATCATTGTATTGAAGTACATGGAAGAGAGATGAACCACATAGCTACCGGTACAGCCCCGAGCCTCGATGGAGAACTACTCCCTCCTCATGGGAGCAGCAGCGGTGATGAAGATGGCGGTGGAGATGGCAGCGGTGTCGATGGAGAAGCCTTCCGGGGGCACTTCCCCGTCCCGGCAGGGTGCCGGAACGAGTTCGTCCCCCGAGTTGGAGTTTCGCGACGGTGGCGGCGCCCACGGAGTCTTTACGGAGTTTCGTCAATTGGTATCGGGTTTTCTGATCCAGGGGCTTCTTATAGGCGGAGAGGCGGCGCCGGAGGGTCGAGGGGTGCCCACACCATAGGGTGGCGCGGGCCCCCCGGCCGCGCCGGCCTAGGGTTTGGTGGGCCTGTGCCCCCTCCCCGGTGGTTCTCGTGTGTTCGGAGGCTTCGGGTAAAATAGGAACTTTGGCGTTGATTTCGTCCGATTCCGAGAATATTTCGTTACTAGGATTTCCGAAACCAAAAACAGCGAGAAAACGAGGACTGGCACTTCGGCATCTTGTTAATAGGTTAGTTCCGGAAAATGCACGAATATGACATAAAGTGTGCATATAACATGTAGATAACATCAATAATGTGGCATGGAACACAAGAAATTATCGATACGTTGGAGACGTATCGGCATCCCCAAGCTTAGTTACTGCTCGTCCCGAGCGGGTAAAACGATAACAAAGATAATTTCTGGAGTGACATGCCATCATAACCTTGATCATACTATTTGTAAAGCATATGTAGTGAATGCAGCGATCAAAACAATGTATATGACATGAGTAAACAAGTGAATCATATAGCAAAGACTTTTCATGAATAGCACTTTCAAGACAAGCATCAATAAGTCTTGCATAAGAGTTACTCATAAAGCAATAAATTCATAGTAGAGATATTGAAGCAACACAATGGAAGATTAAGTTTCAGCGGTTGCTTTCAACTTGTAACATGTATATCTCATGGATAGCTGTCAATGCAGAGCAATATAACAAATGCAACAAGCAAGTATGTAAGAATCAATGCACAGTTCACACAAATGTTTGCTTCTTGAGGTGGAGAGAGATAGGTGAACTGACTCAACATTGAAAGTAAAAGAATGGTCCTTCAAAGAGGAAAGCATCGATTGCTATATTTGTGCTAGAGCTTTGATTTTGAAAACATAAAGAGGGCATAAAAATAAAGTTTTGAGAGGTGTATGTTGTTGTCAACGAATGGTAGCGGGTACTCTAACCCCCTGCCGAGACAAACCTTCAAAGAGCGGCTCCCATTTTATTTTATTTTTGGGTGGCACTCCTTCCAACCTTTCATTCACAAACCATGGCTAACCGAATCCTCGGGTGCCACGCTAACAATCTCATACCATGAAGGAGTACCTTTCTATTTTAGTTTTATTATGTTGACACTCCTCCCAACCTTTGCTTACACAAGCCATGGCTAACCGAATCCTTCGGGTGCCGTCCAACAATCACATACCATGGAGGAGTGCCTTTTTTGGTTAATTAATTTGGGACTGGGAATCCCATTGCCAGCTCTTTTTGCAAAATTATTGGATAAGCGGATGAAGCCACTAGTCCATTGGTGAAAGTTGCCCAACAAGATTGAAAGATAAACACCACATACTTCCTCATGAGCTATAAAACATTGACACAAATAAGAGGTAATAAATTTTGAATTGTTTAAAGGTAGCACTCAAGCAATTTACTTTGGAATGGCAGGAAATACCATGTAGTAGGTAGGTATGGTGGACACAAATGGCATAGTGGTTGGCTCAAGTATTTTGGATGCATGAGAAGTATTCCCTCTCGATACAAGGTTTAGGCTAGCAAGGCTTATTTGAAACAAACACAAGGATGAACCGGTGCAGCAAAACTCACATAAAAGACATATTGAAAACATTATAAGACTCTACACCGTCTTCCTTGTTGTTCAAACTCAATACTAGAAATTATCTAGACCTTAGAGAAACCAAATATGCAAACCAAATTTTAGCATGCTCTATGTATTCTTCACTAATAGGTGCAAAGTATATGATGCAAGAGCTTAAACATGAGCACAACAATTGCCAAGTATCACATTACCCAAGACATTTATAGCAATTACTACATGTATCATTTTCCAATTCCAACCATATAACAATTTAACGAAGAGGAAACTTCGCCATGAATATTATGAGCTAAGAACACATGTGTTCATACGAACCAGAGGGAGCGTGTCTCTCTCCCACACAAGCATTTATTCAAACAAAAACAAAACCAAAGACGCTCCAAGAAAAAGCACATAAGATGTGATGGAATAAAAATATAGTTTCAGGGGAGGAACCTGATAATGTTGTCGATGAAGAAGGGGATGCCTTGGGCATCCCCAAGCTTAGACGCTTGAGTCTTCTTGATATATGCAGGGGTGAACCACCGGGTGCATCCCCAAGCTTAGAGTTTTCACTCTTCTTGATCATAGTATATCATCCTCCTCTCTTGACCCTTGAAAACTTCCTCCACACCAAACTCGAAACAACTCATTAGAGGGTTAGTGGACAATAAAAATTAACATGTTCAGAGGTGACACAATCATTCTTAACACTTCTGGACATTGCATAATGCTACTGGACATTAATGGATCAAAGAAATTCATCCAACATAGCAAAAGAGGCAATGCGAAATAAAAGGCAGAATCTGTCAAAACAGAACAGTCCGTAAAGATGGATTTTATTAGGCCACCAGACTTGCTCAAACGAAAATGCTCAAATTGAATGAAAGTTGCGTACATATCTGAGGATCACTCACGTAAATTTGCATAATTTTCTGAGTTACCTACAGAGAATTAGACCCAGATTCGTGACAGCAAAGAAATCTGTTTCTGCGCAGTAATCCAAATCTAGTACTTACTTTACTATCAAAGACTTTACTTGGCACAACAAAACACAAAACTAAGATAAGGAGAGGTTGCTACAGTAGTAAACAACTTCCAAGACACAAATATAAAACAAAGTACTGTAGAAAAATAACACATGGGTTATCTCCCAAGAAGTTCTTTTCTTTATAGCCATTAAGATGGGCTCAGCAGTTTTAATGATGCACTCGCAAGAAATAGTATTTGAAGCAAAAGAGAGCATCAAGAGGCAAATTAAAAACACATTTAAGTCTAACATGCTTCCTATGCGGAGGAATCTTGTACACAAATGAATTCATGAAGAACAAAGTGACAAGCATAAGAGGATAAAACACGAGTAACTTCAAGATTCTCAACATAAAGAGGGGAAACTTAATATTATTAAGATGCATATAACCATATTTCCCTCTCTCATAATAACTTTCAGTAGCATCATTGATGAAATCCACAATATACCCATCACTTAAAACATTCTTATCATGGTTCATATGCATAGAAGTATCATTAAATTTGGCGTAAGAAGAGTTATTCTCATTAATAGTAATTGGAGCAAGATTATTATCAAGAATTTGAACATGGTAAACAAGTTGTCTATTAAGGGAATTGTTTTTAGTAACCCAATCATGACTATGACAAGTTTCATAAGGATAGTTAGAACCTATATCATAGCATTCTTTATAATAATCATTAGAGATCGGAGGCATAGTGTCATCATAAGAAATAGAATAGTTATCCTTCACAATCGGTTTATCTGTGTCCACACCATTATTGTTATTAGAAGGAGATGTATCAAGAACATAATGACCAGTAGCTAAAGGATTTGCAAACACCTCTTCCCCAAGCTTAAAGCTTTCTATATCGTTATGGGAGGAAGCATGGATAGTACTGACACTATGGCAATTATTATCATCATCATTTTCAGAATTAGTTTCCCAGAGATTTGCAATATCAAAAGTAGTGTGCTCATTCAAATCATGATTGCTAATGTATGTAAAGGGCATAGGAAGATCATCATATTCAGATTCATTATCACAATAATCATTAGGAGCAACATACTTACGGTTACCTATTGTTATCTCATATACGCGGGGATATGATGTTACCTCTTTCTTTTTATTCTTCTTCTTCTTCTTCTTCTTCTTCTTCGTTCCCTTCTTCTTCTTCTTCTCTTCCTTCTCCTCGTTCCCTTCTTCAGGAGGGAGAGTCTTGAAGGGTGGCTTGTCCGCATAACCTGATTTACTTTCAGAAACAATAGAAGAAACTTGGGAGGATCCCTCCTTTTCATTAATTAGTTGAAAACACACAGCGGTCCTATCATATTTTGGCAAGGTGTCATCTTCTAAAATATTTTGTATGTAAGTATTTGTATGGCTATTATCAATGCAATAAGAAAAACACCCATGCAGGACATCATCAATATCAAGATCACTCATATGTAACAAAGAGATTTTTCTCAACAGTTCTTCACACCCCAAAAATAAAGTAAGTTCATCATGCTGATTAGGAGTAATTTCATCATCACAATACAAATTTGCAGCACTCATTGGGTTCAAAATATCACCTGGAGGAACATTGAAAATTAAAATGACCCACTTCATGGCAAACTTCACAAATAAAAGGATAGAGGGCACAAACTTTTTTACCAAGATCATCTAGAGCCCTAAACCACTTTCTAGTTTTTTCATTAGCATGATGGATGCAATATTCATCTTTGATTTGATTAATTCCACAAGGTCTATGTATTCCACAAAAATTAACATGCTTATAGGAAATAACATTCTTAGGAGTTTGAGCATGCTTATTGCAATAATTAACAACAATTTCATTCTTCATGCAAGCCTCTTTAAAAGGTTCATGATACTTATCAAAATTATTTTTAGGCAATTCGAAATGAGAAGCAAAGGCTTTATAAAGATTTGCAGCAACTTGAGAGTCAAGACCATAAGTAGCACTCGTATTTCGAAATTCATCGGTATCCATAAAAGCTTCAATGCATTCATAATCATAATTTATACCTGACTCTTTACCTTCATTGTTCTCCCATCCTTCGGCGTTGTCCTCAATCCGATCAAGGAGGTCCCACCTAGCTTCAACCTCCTTGCTTGTGAAAGATCCCTCCGAACACGCGTCCAGATAGTCCTTGTGTTGTCCTGAAAGCCTCGCATAAAAATTGTTAACAATAACATTACTGGGGAGCTCATGAATGGGACATTTGAGCATTAGTGATTTCAATCTCCCCCACGCTTGAGAAATACTCTCTCCATCACGAGGATAAAAGTTATAAATATAATTCCTATCAATATGCACTTCATGCGGAGGATAAAATTTAGAATAAAAGAGAGATGCAATTTCCTCCCAACCAAGAGAATGCCTATTCTCCAACAATTTATACCAATGCGCTGCTTTACCGGACAATGAAACGAGAGAATAGCTTCTTCCTCACTTCATCCATAGATATACCTGCACACTTGAATAACCCACATAATTCGTGCAAAAACAGTAAATGATCTCTAGGATGGACAGTTCCATCCCCTTTATAATGGTTGTCCATAACACGTTCAATAATTTTCATGGGTATTTTATACGGAATACTTTCAGCAGGTGGATTTAAAATATCGAAGCATTATTAGAGTTATCGCATATGGGAGATAAAGCATTATCGGAACAAATTTTCTCCCCTAAAGATGGGAAGCTAAAAAGACCACAAAAACTAGCTTCCCCAAGCTTAGACTTCTTCATAGCATTAGCAGTAATTGCATTCATACTAATAACATCGCTACTAACATGCAAATAAGGTTCCATAGGTTTTTTAATTTTCGCATCAAACAATTCTAAATCAGGAAAAAGATTAAAAAGCTCACTAAATTTTTTGTTGTTTTCCATTATGCCTAACTAGTGTAAACAAGAAACAAAAAGTTGCAATTGCAGGATCTAAAGGAAATAGCTTCGAGTACTTACAATGACGGAAAATAGCTTGGTAGCCGAGGTCCGGAGTGTGAGTACCTTTTACCTTTCCTCCCCGGCAACGGCGCCAGAAAAGTGCTTGATGTCTACGTTCCCCCTCCTTTCCTGTAGACAGTGTTGGGCCTCCAAGTGCAGAGGTTTGTAGAACAGCAGCAAGTTTCCCTTAAGTGGATACCCAAGGTTTATCGAACTCAGGGAGGAAGAGGTCAAAGATATCCCTCTCATGCAACCCTGCAACCACAAAGCAAGAAGTCTCTTGTGTCCCCAACACACCTAATAGGTGCACTAGTTCGGCGAAGAGATAGTGAAATACAGGTGGTATAAATAAGTATGAGCAGTAGCAACGGTGCCAGAAAAGTGCTTGGCGCGTAGTTGATGGTGGTGGTATTGCAGCAGTAGTAACGCAGTAAAACAGTAAACAAGCAGTAGTAACTCAGCAGTAGTAACGCAGTAGTAGTAAACAAGCAGTAGTAACTCAGCAGTATTTAGGAACAAGGCCTAGGGATTACACTTTCACTAGTGGACACTCTCAACATTGATCACATAACAGAATAGATAAATGCATACTCTACACTTTTGTTGGATGATGAACACATTGCGTAGGATTACACGAACCCTCAATGCCGGAGTTAACAAGCTCCACAATAATGCTCATATTTTAGTAACCTTTAGTGTAAGATAGATCAACACGACTAAACCAAGTACTAGCATAGCATGCACACCGTAACCTTCATGCATATGTAGGAGGAATAGATCACATCAATACCATCATAATGATAATTAACTCCACAATCTACAAGAGATCATGATCATAGCCTACGACAAGAACCACACGGTGCACACACTAGTCACCTTTACACACGTGCGGGAGGAATAGAACTACTTTAATAACATCACTAGAGTAGCACATAGATGAATTGTGATACAAACTCATATGAATCTCAATGAGATCATTGTATTGAAGTACATGGAAGAGAGATGAACCACATAGCTACCGGTACAGCCCCGAGCCTCGATGGAGAACTACTCCCTCCTCATGGGAGCAGCAGCGGTGATGAAGATGGCGGTGGAGATGGCAGCGGTGTCGATGGAGAAGCCTTCCGGGGGCACTTCCCCGTCCCGGCAGGGTGCCGGAACAGAGTTCTGTCCCCCGAATTGGAGTTTCGCGACGGTGGCGGCGCCCCTGGAGTCTTTCTGGAGTTTCGTCAATTGGTATCGGGTTTTCTGATCCAGGGGCTTCTTATAGGCGGAGAGGCGGCGCCAGAGGGTCGAGGGGGTGCCCACACCATAGGGTGGCGCGGGCCCCCTGGCCGCGCCGGCCCTAGGGTTTGGTGGGCCTCGTGCCCCTCTCCCGGTGGTTCTCGTGTGTTACGGAGGCTTCGGGTAAAATAGGAACTTTGGCGTTGATTTCGTCCGATTCGAGAATATTTCGTTACTAGGATTTCTGAAACCAAAAACAGCGAGAAAACAGGAACCGGCACTTCGGCATCTTGTTAATAGGTTAGTTCCGGAAAATGCACGAATATGACATAAAGTGTGCATATAACATGTAGATAACATCAATAATGTGGCATGGAACACAAGAAATTATCGATACGTTGGAGACGTATCAGGGTTGCAGCGAGCGGATGGTGCGGCGTGCTGGCCTTTCCGCCTGCCTTCGGCGTTAGATCTGGGAGACCTCCGACCCCAATCTGTGAAGCTCTCGTTCCCCGACCGGATCTGCGATTTGGTCGGGTGGATGGTGGTGGGGTGATTGGGACCAGGGGAAACCCCTAGCTGGTGGTTGCCACGGCGTTGTCGACGCCATTGGCGTCGATTCCCTCCTTTGAGGCTTCGTTAAGGTCCCGTTTCCCCCCACCCAACCCCTGCCTTGGGTGAAAAACCTAACCCCTACGTGGGCGGTGGCGGCGTCATGGCGTCGTTCCCCTTCTTGAAGGCACCGTCCGGGGCTACTGGCCGCGATGGTTGGCGAGTTCCCGTTCGTCGGTGTTGGTTCTTGGCGATGCTTCATCTGCGGTGATACGTCAGTCAAGAGGTTGCTTGTAAATCTCCGGTCCTGTGGTGGTTGCTGCTTCCTGTTTGCCATTCTTCTTGATGCGTCTTCGTTTGTCGGCTTGCGTGTTCTTGGTGGTGGTGTTGTGGGTTGGAGGTGCTTGTGGTGTGTTGTCTGATGCATAGCTGAGCTTGATCTCTTCTATGGACCTCAACTCTGCTCTAGAGTGTTCTTGGGGGAACCTCTCCGATTCTTGACGGTGCAACGCTTTACGATCTTGAGCAAAAGGGATGGGATCCCTCTTCGGAGTCGAGACTCGTGAGCGGTTGGATTTTGTTCATCTCGAAGCGATGTGAGGATTTCTTCCATTGATGGTGCATCCTATGGTCCCTCCTCCCCTGTGTCGGCATTCCGGAAGACGATGGCCTCATCGTTCGTTTGCTTGTTTCTTTGAGGCTTGTAAGCTGTGTAACTTTGTAATGCACTATGTATCTGCCGGAAATGGCCTTATAATTTAAGGTAGGGC
>NC_061511.1:61908952-61950079 GCF_022539505.1 Lolium rigidum
TTATAATCCAAGTCTTTGTGGAGTGAGAGGGGTAATTGGTAAAACCATATCTAAATATTTCTAGTAATAACTTAGGAAGCCAAACCTTGATCATTATAAATTGTGTAGTGATCATAAACCCTAAGAACTTGAAGTAGAAGATATAAGCTCATAAGTAAAGCTTAGAGTTAAAGCCTATAATATATATGGTGAGAAACCATTCATCATTATCACCAAAGTTAACTATAAAAAGAATTATAGCTATTTTAGTTACTTTAACAACAGATTAAGAATATAAAAGAAATCTATTGGTATAAGATAAAACCAATTCTCAAGTCCTTAGTAACTAAAGGAGGACCTCAACTATTTAGCAAGTAACCACCTTATCATGGTTAGGGGAGATTAAACCCTAGCATATGCAATATGGTGTCATTTCATCTCTATAACTTAGAATTATATCTCCACCCTAGTTGATGTATCACTATGATGATCCTAATATAAAACCAGGCCATAATTGAGATTCAAACCAATTGTCATTAGGTAAACATAATTAGAACCCCAGAATTGCACTCTAGTTAAAACCTATACTTACTTATGGAGCACAAGATAAACCTAATTTAAAACCCTTAATTAGACCATGTGTGGTGATCAACCACTTACCTTTGTAACTAAGACCAAGCCATTATGGGGACAATATCTACTTTAGACATTTTCAAGGATAATAAGGGTGTTAACCTTGAAAGGGAGTTATAAGAGAATTTACAAAACTATAATAAATAAGTGATCACATAAAATAATATGCAAGTGAGCAACACTCTCAAATAAGAAACCAAGACTTCATAATGATCCTCAAATGCTTTGGAGTAGAATTCCTCAACTCTAATAATTAAAACAGATTTGATTCCACAAGAAAAAGGGAAAATAAAATGAGTGCATAAAATCATGCTTAATGAAAGTTTCAACAAAACTTGATATGTTAAATATTTGTTCTGCACAACAAAACCATGAAATTGTCATTGTTGTTAAGTCATAATTAAAATATGTAAAAATATTTGTAAACAGAGTTGAATTCAAATTTGAATTCAAGAGGTGATATTTAAAAATAGAAAATACAAACAGAAATAGAAAAGAAAGAAGAAAACCCTTACCTGCCTTACCTGGCCGTGTAGCCCACCCAGCAGCCCAGTATCCAGCCCACCAACACGGCCCAACCCACCAACTTAGCAGCCCAGATACCCCTTCGTTAAAAATAACGAGGACGAGTTCATCCTCATCCCCTCTGTGCGCTGGAGGCCACGGCGACGCCGTGCTCGTCTTCCCCGTCGTGCTGTCGACCTCCCCTTGCTCCAGATCGTGACGAGGCGCGCATCCATCGCTTATAAAAGCCTCCGAACGAACCCTGGCCTCCGTTTTCTTTTTCCTCTGTTCGATTCCCTCTCCATGCCGAAACCCTGGCCGCCCCAGTCCCCATTACCGCCGGCGACTGAAGCCTCCCCGAGCCGATTTGGGCACACCAGCGTGACCACCGTCATCGACAAGCCCAGTCCACGGGAGGAATTGAGCTGAGGCACCCGCAATCAACGCCGGCGAGATCATCTTCTCCGACACCGGCAACACCAAATTCCGGCGGACTAGACCTCCATTTGCCTCGCCATCAAGCCCTGCTTGCTCAGGGTGAGTCCCTCTTCCTCCTCGTGTGCTCGGTATGCTCGATAATTGTCTGGATCGTCGCCGCGTTTGACCACCCGTGGACGCCGCCGCGATACCTCGCCGTTGATCAAGCTCCGGTGACCTTACCGGAGCGGCGCCGCCATCCTTTGGCCCCTCGTGGTGCGCTGATTCGAACGGAACCAGTCGCCCGTCCGCGCGTGGCCGGAATCGTCGCCGCCGGCGACGTCTGCCCGCCGGCCACTGTGTCCATCTCCACGTCAGTGATTTTGACTCGGTCAAATCCTGCGTGGCAGATGAGGTGGACACGACCCCACCTGTCTGTGTCCCTGGGTAGCAGTAGCCTGGGTACGTTTAGTAGTTTTTCATCTTATTTCAAATTATGAAAATTGCTGAAACTTCACATTAACTTACAAAATCTATTTTAATTCAGAAAAATACAAATGAGATATTAAAATGTTCCTAAAAATGAAATCTATCCAATAAAAATATAAAATGAAATTTTTATTTGAAATAAAAATTTAGTTATTTAAATACCTATTAATTAAGTCTTTTCTTTTAATTCCAAATGCAACTAAAATTCAGAAATTAAGAAAAAGTTCTAAAATAAATAAAAACCAGTAAGCAAATAAGGGAAACTAATAAAACTAATTTCCTTTATTAATAACTTATTAAATCCTTATTAGAAGGATTTAATTTCTAAATAATAATTACCTTAATTATTAATTCTTTAAAAATAATAAAATGCTAAATCCAACCTTATGTTTATTATAAAGTGATTAATAACTTCAACCTTAAAATGAAGTTATTAACCTAAGAACTAAATAGTAATTGTGAAACCTTAATTCCATTAGGAACCCTAGCTCCATTATTTTATGTGTGAACCTTAATTTGCTTCTAAACCTAAACCCTAGGTTAAGACATGTGATCAAGAGACATTGTATTCATACCTAGATCCATAATTAGCCACAAAGTGCATATCCAGGTCCTCATAAAATATAGGAGCCTATCACTGAGACTTTAGCATTCCATGTGTTCACCTCATCAAACTTAGATGATCAAACATGAACACCTAAGTCTAAACCCCAGTTCCTATCATCAAAAATATCAACCTTACTCATACCTATATGGAATCCCACCATTGTGATGAACTCCAAAAGCAACCATGCTAATATTGACATCACATCCCATACACACTAAACCCTATTAGTGTGAGATAATTATTAAACATCTTATTTAGGAACCAACCAATCTTTACTTAGGAAATTCAATAGCAAACCTAAACAACCCCAACCTAATTATTATACTTCTTATTATTTTAGAAGTATGTTCTTCAAAAGTTATTCTTTTGAAGAAAATAGAGTGTAACCTCAACCCTAATTGCAATACTTCTTATTACCTAAGAAGTATGTTCTTCAAAAGTTATTCTTTTGAAGAAAATAAAGAATCATCACCAACCCTGCTTATAAGGACCTATAAACCCTAGCCAGCTATCATTAGCAAGATAAACCAACCCTGATAGCAACCATTTATAATAAATTGCTCGAGATGCTTAGGCTTAACTCAACCCTACAAGTTCTAGCTATTGATGAATCCAACTAGGTTGTGATCCATCTAATACTTACTCCAGAAACTAACTGAAACCATAGTCAACCATAGAACCCCTTCAACCCAATTATCATACTTGTTCTTTATTAAAGAACATGTTCTTCAAAAGTTATTCTTTTGAATTATATAATAAGTAATCATCAACCATGCACTATAGGACTTAAACTTGATAACTGTTCTTTACTTATTATACCACTACTATTCCTTAGTGTGTATGATTGTTACTATGCATTTTACCACTTGCTTATGATTCTAAAACAACACAGACCTGAATAAGAACCTTGATTGTGCATCACTCTAAAAGTGCAACACACCCTGAACTAATCATTACCATTCACTAAACCTAAATCATCGGGGTTAGGTCACGCTTAGGGCGATTGCATCTCATACTTATGCATTATTGCATCCTTGGCAATCTTTTAAACATCGTCCTTACCGGACGATGATGCTATTTCAGAATTTGGAGTTATTGCGTATCGAAGACCTTGCCTGCATAATCTTGCAGTCAAGAAAGGCAAGTTCATCACTTGCTCATGTCATTTGAGTATTTTTATCAAATTACTTGCAAAGTATTATGGTTATCACTATTGCATAAAAATCAAAACCACTACTTTCATAACTATGAATATGACTATGTGGTGGGCAATGGAACCATGGATTGTGTTGATATGGTGGAGGTTCCATTGCACGGGCTTATATCCATCTAGGATTAAACAACAAATGTCGCCAGTGATTCTTGTGCCGTAATACCCGTGTTAACCATAAGATCCGGAGTGGGACGGAGTAGTCAAAAGTGTTTCCACCTCTCGTTCATCAACGGATGCGCTTTACCGTAGACACTTGTATCCGTCGGGGCAAGCGGTTGGCTGGGGAAGCCTTAAGTCCCCACGGCATAGTCCGTAGACACTTGTCGCTCGAAGTGCAAGCGGTGGGCTGGGGAAGCCTAAAGTCCCCACGGTATTGCGGTCTATGATGGGTTGCAGCTACCGGCGAAGGAGTTTGGTTAACGAGTCCCAAACTGTTGTCGTGGTCGGGGTCCATCCTTAAGTGGTATAAGAGGACCGACGAGGACCCAGGGTCGGGGTATGCAACAAAGGGTGGGTGTTCGAGGTAGCGGAGGAACATGATTGGCTAGACCTTATACCGGGCCTCACACCATAGGAAGTGTGGACGAGCTCGCGGCTCGGTTGGCACCAAGGTTAAGATCTCTTATGGGTAAAGCAACACACCTCTGCGAGTGTAAAGAACCGTGACCTGTCACTCCCTGTTCCGGGATATGGAACTGCGAACGCTGCCGGAAAGGAACTCCATGAAGTTCTAGTCAACCGGTGAAGGCTGACGGACATAGTTCTTCTGAATAAAAGCAACCCTTTGAAGAAACGATTATGAAAACCTGCATTGGTATTAGACTTTCCGGTCTAATGCCGTAGCTAGTGCATTAAACACCTCTTTCCTATAATGAACTTGTTGAGTACGCTCGTACTCATCCCACTCTTAAATCCCCTGCTTAGATATGGAGGCATCGAAGGAGGATCTACAGTGCAACTCGAAGGTCGAGGAGTCAACAACTACTTCACGAGACAGGACCCTGTCAGAGGAGCCAGATACCACATCCAACAAGGAGAAAACCTAGTTTAGCCATAGAAGGGATCTAGCTTCCTAGACCTAGCTCCTATTTAGCTAGAGTCTATTCTTAGCCTCTGTAGTTAGTGAAGTACTCTACAAATAGAGTTCGTGATAAGACTAGACTACGAGTCGTTCTTCTGGAGTTATCTGCAGTTTTACCTCATTGTAAAGTAGGAGGCGGTGATGATCTTATGTAACAGAGTCATTGTTGTAATTCTATAGACATGCCTTGGACCCGCATATGTTTCTGTTGTACCACTCTGAGCGATATAATACTAGTGGAACGGTGTTTCATTGGTGTTATATCAGACTTGCATACTACACCATGCAGTGGTATGCCGGGTCACCACAGTCATATAGCAAAGACTTTTCATGAATAGTACTTCAAGACAAGTATTAATAAGTCTTGCATAGGAGTTAACTCATAAAGCAATAAATCAAAGTAAAGGTATTGAAACAACACAAAGGAAGATTAAGTTTCAGCGGTTTCTTTCAACTTGTAACATGTATATCTCATGGATAATTGTCAACATAGAGTAATATAACAAGTACAATATGCAAGTATGTAGGAATCAATGCACGGTTCACACAAGTGTTTGCTTCTTGAGGTGGAGAGAAATAGGTGAACTGACTCAACATAAAAGTAAAGAGAATGGTACTTCAAAGAGGAAAGCATCGATTGCTATATTTGTGCTAGAGCTTTTATTTTGAAAACATGAAACAATTTTGTCAACGGTAGTAATAAAGCATATGAGTTATGTACATTATATCTTACAAGTTGCAAGTCTCATGCATAGTATACTAATAGTGCCCGCACCTTGTCCTAATTAACTTGGACTACCGGATCTTTGCAATGCACATGTTTTGACCAAGTGTCACAATGGGGTACCTCCATGTCGCCCGTACAAAGGTCTAAGGAGAAAGCTCGCATTTTGGATTTCTCGCTTTTGATTATTCTCAACTTAGACATCCATACCGGGACAACATGGACAACAGATAATGGACTCCTCTTTAATGCATAAGCATGTGGCAACAATTATTATTCTCATATGAGATTGAGGATATATGTCCAAGACTGAAACTTCCACCATGGATCATGGCTTTAGTTAGCGGCCCAATGTTCTTATCTAACAATATGCATGCTCCAACCATGAAGGTGGTAGATCTCTCTTGCTTCAGACAAGACGGACATGCATAGCAACTCACATGATATCCAACAAAGAATAGTTGATGGCGTCCCCAGAAACATGGTTATCGCTCAACAAGCAACTTAATAAGAGATAAAGTGCATAAGTACATATTCAATACTACAATAGTTTTTAAGCTATTTGTCCCATGAGCTATATATTGCAAAGGTGAATGATGGAATTTTAAAGGTAGCACTCAAGCAATTTACTTTGGAATGGCGGATAAATACCATGTAGTAGGTAGGTATGGTGGACACAAATGGCATAGTGGTTGGCTCAAGTATTTGGGATGCATGAGAAGTATTCCCTCTCGATACAAGGTTTAGGCTAGCAAGGTTATTTGAAACAAACACAAGGATGAACGATACAGCAAAACTCACATAAAAGACATATGGTAAACATTATAAGACTCCATACCGTCTTCCTTGTTGTTCAAAACTCAATACTAGATGTTATCTAGACTCTAGAGAAACCAAATATGCAAACCAAATTAGCAAGCTCTAAGTATTTCTTCATTAATGGGTGCAAAGTATATGATGCAAGAGCTTAAACATGAGCACAACAATTGCCAAGTATCAAATTATCCAAGACATTATAGCAATTTACTACATGTATCATTTTCCAATTCCAACCATATAACAATTTAACGAAGATGAAACTTCGCCATGAATACTATGAATAGAGCCTAAGGACATATTTGTCCATATGCAACAGCGGAGCGTGTCTCTCTCCCATAAAGTGAATGCTAGGATCCATTTTATTCAAACAAAACAAAAAACAAAAACAAACCGACGCTCCAAGCAAAGTGCATAAGATGTGATGGAATAAAAATATAGTTTCGGGGAGGAACTCGATAATGTTGTCGATGAAGAAGGGGATGCCTTGGGCATCCCCAAGCTTAGACGCTTGAGTCTTCTTAATATATGCAGGGGTGAACCACCGGGGCATCCCCAAGCTTAGAGCTTTCACTCTCCTTGATCATATTGCATCATACTCCTCTCTTGATCCTTGAAAACTTCCTCCACACCAAACTCGAAACAACTCATTAGAGGGTTAGTGCATAATAAAAATTCACATGTTCAGAGGTGACACAATCATTATTAACACTTCTGGACATTGCATAAAGCTACTTGGACATTAGTGGATCAAAGAAATTCATCAAACATAGCAAAAGAGGCAATGCGAAATAAAAGACGAGAATCTGTCAAAAGCAGAACAGTCCGTAAAGATGGATTTTATTAGGCCACCAGACTTGCTCAAACGAAAATGCTCAAATTGAATAAAAGTTGCGTACATATCTGAGGATCATGCTCGTAAATTGGCGTAATTTTCTGAGCTACCTACAGGGAGATAGACCCAGATTCGTGACAGACAAAGAAATCTGGAACTGCGCAGTAATCCAAATCTAGTACTTACTTTTCTATCAAAGACTTTACTTGGCACAACAAAACATAAAACTAAGATAAGGAGAGGTTTCTACAGTAGTAAACAAATTCCAAGACACAAATATAAAACAAAAATACTGGAGTAAAAACATGGGTTGTCTCCCATAAGCGCTTTTCTTTAACGCCTTTCGACTAGGCGCGAAAGTGTATATCAAGTAACATCGAGAGATGAAGCATCAACATCATAATTTGTTCTAATAATAGAATCATAAGGTACCTTCATTCTCTTTCTAAGGAAGTGTTCCATACCTTTCTTGAGAGGAAATTGATATTTAATATTACCTTCCTTCATATCAATAGTAGCACCAACGGTTCGAAGAAAAGGTCTTCCCAATATAATGGGGCAAGATGCATTGCATTCAATATCCAAGACAACAAAATCAACGGGGACAAGGTTATTGTTAACCATAATATGAATATTATCAACTTTCCCCAAAGGTTTCTTTTTAGCATTATCAGCGAGATTAGCATCCAAATAGCAGTTTTTCAATGGTGTCAAGTCAAGCATATCATAGACTTTAGGCATAACAGAAATACTTGCACCAAGATCACATAAAGCATTACAATCAAAATCTTTGACTCTCATTTTAATGATGGGCTCCCAACCATCCTCTAGCTTTCTAGGAATAGAAGTTTCAAGTTTTAGTTTCTCTTCTCTAGCTTTTATGAGAGCATTTGTAATATGTTTTGTGAAAGCCAAATTTATAGCGCTAGCATTGGGACTCTTAGCAAGTTTTTGCAAGAACTTTATAACTTCAGAGATATGGCAATCATCAAAATCTAAATCATTACAATCTAAAGCAATGGGATTATCATCCCCAAGGTTGGAAAAAATTTCAGCGAGTTTATCACAAGTTGTTTCAACGGTTTTAGCAGTTTCGAGTAATTTTGCGCGCTTTGCACTAGGAGTAGAAGCATTGCCAACACCAATTATTTTACCATTGATAGTAGGAGGTGCAGCAACATATGAAGAATCAACATTACTTGTGGTGGTAATAGTCCAAACTTTAGCTACATTTTCCTTTTTAGCTAGTTTTTCATTTTCTTCTCTATCCCACCTAGCACGCAGTTCAGCCATTAATCTTATATTCTCATTAATTCTAACTTGGATGGCATTTGCTGTAGTAACAATTTTATTTTGAATATCCCTATTAGGCATAACTTTCGATTTCAAAAGATCAACATCAGAGGCAAGACTATCAACTCTAGAAACAAGAATATCAATTTTATTGAGCTTTTCCTCAACAGATTTGTTAAAGGCAGTTTGTGTACTAATAAATTCTTTAAGCATGGCTTCAAGTCCAGGGGGTGTATTCCTATTATTGTTGTAAGAATTCCCATAAGAATTAGCATAACCGTTACCATTATTATAAGGATATGGCCTATAGTTATTACTAGAATTGTTCCGATAAGCATTGTTGTTGAAATTATTATTTTGAACATGTTCTTCTTGGGCAACCAATGAAGCTAATGGAACATTATTAGGATCAACATTAGTCCTATCATTCGCAAGCATAGACATAATAGCATCAACTTTATCATTCAAGGAAGAGGATTCTTCAACAGAATTTACCTTCTTACCTTGTGGAGCTCTTTCCGTGTGCCATTCGGAGTAATTAACCATCATATTATCAAGAAGCTTTGTTGCTTCACCAAGAGTGATGGACATAAAGGTACCTCCAGCAGCTGAATCCAATAAATTCCGCGAAGAAAAATTTAGTCCTGCATAGAAGGTTTGGATGATCATCCAAGTAGTCGATCCATGGGTTGGGCAATTTTTAACCGAGAGATTTCATTCTTTCCCAAGCTTGAGCAACATGTTCATTATCCAATTGTTTAAAATTCATTATGCTACTCCTCAAAGATATAATTTTAGCAGGGGGATAATATCTACCAATAAAAGCATCCTTGCATTTAGTCCATGAATCAATACTATTCTTAGGCAGAGATAGCAACCAATCTTTAGCTCTTCCTCTTAATGAGAAAGGGAACAATTTTTATTTTATAATGTCACCATCTACATCTTTATATTTTTGCATCTTACATAGTTCAACAAAATTATTGAGATGGGCAGCAGCATCATCAGAACTAACACCAGAAAATTGCTCTCTCATGACAAGATTTAGTAAAGCAGGTTTAATTTCAAAGAATTCTGCTGTAGTAGCAGGTGGAGCAATAGGTGTGCATAAGAAATCATTATTATTTGTGCTAGTGAAGTCACACAACTTAGTATTTTCAGGGTTGGCCATTTTAGCAATAGTAAATAAAGCAAACTAGATAAAGTAAATGCAAGTAAACTAATTTTTTTGTGTTTTTGATATAGCAAACAAGACAAGTAAATAAAGTAAAGCTAGCAACTAATTTTTTTGTGTTTTGATATAAGTGCAGCAAACAAAGTAGTAAATAAAATAAAGCAAGACAAAAACAAAGTAAAGAGATTGAGAAGTGGAGACTCCCCTTGCAGCGTGTCTTGATCTCCCCGCAACGGCGCCGGAAATTTGCTTGATGCGTGTAGTTGACACGTCCGTTGGGAACCCCAAGAGGAAGGTGTGATGCGCACAGCGGCAAGTTTCCCTCGGTTAGAAACCAAGGTTTAATCGAACCGGTAGGAGTCAAGAAGCACGTTGAAGGTTGATGGCGGCGGGATGTAGTGCCCCGCAACACCGGAGATTCCGGCGCCAACGTGGAACCTGCACAACACAACCAAAGTACTTTGCCCCAACGAAACGAGTGAGGTTGTCAATCTCACCGGCTTGCTGTAACAAAGGATTAACCGTATTGTGTGGAAGATGATTGTTTGCAGAGAAAATAGTAAAAACAAGTATTGCAGCAGATTTGTATTTCGGTATTAAAGAATGGACCGGGGTCCACGAGTTCACTAGAGGTGTCTCTCCCATAAGATAAAAGCATGTTGGGTGAACAAATTACGGTCGGGCAATTGACAAATAGAGAGGGCATAACAATGCACATACATGACATGATAAGTATAGTGAGATTTAATTGGGCATTACGACAAAGTACATAGACCGCCATCCAACCGCATCTATGCCTAAAAAGTCCACCTTCAGAGTTATCATCCGAACCCCTCCGGTATTAAGTTGCTAAGCAACGGACAATTGCATTAAGTATGGTGCGTAATGTAATCAACAACTACATCCTCGGACATAGCGCCAATGTTTTATCCCTAGTGGCAACAGACACAACACAACCTTAGAACTTTTCGTCACTCGTCCCGGTGTCAATGCGGGCATGAACCCACTATCGAGCATAAATACTCCCTCTTGGAGTTAAAAGTAAAAACTTGGCCGGAGCCTCTACTAGTAACGGAGAGCATGCAAGATCATAAACAACACATGTGTAATAACTTGATAATTAACATGACATGGTATTCTCTATCCATCGGATCCCGACAAACACAACATATAGAATTACAGATAGATGATCTTGATCATGTTAGGCAGCTCACAAGATCCAACAATGAAGCACAATGAGGAGAAGACAACCATCTAGCTACTCGCTATGGACCCATAGTCCGGGGTGAACTACTCACTCATCACTCCGGAGGCGACCATGGCGGTGTAGAGTCCTCCGGGAGATGAATCCCCTCTCCGGCGGGGTGCCGGAGGAGATCTCCAGGATCCCCCGAGATGGGATCGGCGGCGGCGGCGTCTCAGTAAGGTTTTCCGTATCGTGGTTTTTCGCATCAGGGGTTTCGCGACGGAGGCTTTAAGTAGGCGGAAGGGCGAGTCGGGGGCCGGACGAGGGGCCACACCATAGGGCGGCGCGGGCCCCCCGGGCCGCGCCGCCACGTGGTGTCGCCACCTCGTGGCCCCACTTCGTGTGTTCTTCGGTCTTCCGGAAGCTCCGTGGAAAAATAGGCCCCCGGGTCTTCGTTTCGTCCAATTCCGAGAATATTTCGTTACTAGGATTTCTGAAACCAAAAACAGCGAGAAAACGAGAACCGGCACTTCGGCATTTTGTTAATAGGTTAGTTCCGGAAAATGCACGAATATGACATAAAGTGTGCATAAAACATGTAGGTATCATCAATAATATGGCATAGAACATAAGAAATTATCGATACGTCGGAGACGTATCGGTCCTCCGGTCCTCCGGAAGCTTCGTGGAAAAATAGGCCCCCGGGCGTTGATTTCGTCCAATTCCGAGAATATTTCCTTACTAGGATTTCGAAACCAAAAACAGCAGAAAACGACAGCGGCTCTTCGGCATCTCGTTAATAGGTTAGTGCCGGAAAATGCATAAATACGACATAAAGTATGCATAAAACATGTAGATATCATCAATAATGTGGCATGGAATATAAGAAATTATCGATACGTTGGAGACGTATCAGCATCCCCAAGCTTATTTCCTGCTCGTCCCGAGCAGGTAAACGATAACAAAGATAATTTCTGGAGTGACATGCCATCATAACCTTGATCATACTATTGTAAGCATATGTAATGAATGCAGCGATCAAAACAATGATAATGACATGAGTAAACAAATGAATCATAAAGCAAAGACTTTTCATGAATAGTACTTTCAAGACAAGCATCGATAAGTCTTGCATAAGAGTTAACTCATAAAGCAATAAATCAAAGTAAAGGTATTGAAGCAACACAAAGGAAGATTGAAGTTTCAGCAGTTGCTTTCAACTTATAACATGTATATCTCATGGATATTGTCAATGTAAAGTAATATAACAAGTGCAATATGCAAGTATGTAGGAATCAATGCACAGTTCACACAAGTGTTTGCTTCTTGAGGTGGAGAGAGATAGGTGAACTGACCATAAAAGTAAAAGAAAGGCCCTTCGCAGAGGAGGGAAGCATTGATTGCTATATTTGTGCTAGAGCTTTGGTTTTGAAAACAAGAAACAATTTTGTCAACGGTAGTAATAAAGCATATGTATCATGTAAATTATATCTTACAAGTTGCAATCCTCATGCATAGTATACTAATAGTGCCCGCACCTTGTCCTAATTAGCTCGGATTACCGGTATTATCATCGCGATACACATGTTTTAACCAAGTGTCACAAAGGGGTACCTCTATGCCGCCTGTACAAAGGTCTAAGGAGAAAGTTCGCATTGGATTTTTGATTATTCTTAACTTAGACATCCATACCGGGACAACATAGACAACAGATAATGGACTCCTCTTTAATGCATAAGCATGTAGCAACAATTAATGTTCTCATATGAGATTGAGGATATATGTCCAAAACTGAAACTTCCACCATGGATCATGGCTTTTGTTAGCGGCCCAATGTTTTTCTCTAACATTATGCATACTCTAACCATTAAATGAGTGGTAAATCTCCCTTACTTCAGACAAGACGGACATGCATAGCAACTCACATGATATTCAACAAAGAGTAGTTGATGGCGTCCCCAGGAACATGGTTATCGCACAACAAGCAACTTAATAAGAGATAAAGTGCATAAGTACATATTCAATACCACAATAGTTTTTAGGCTATTTGTCCCATGAGCTATATATTGCAAAGGTAAAGAATGGAAATTTTAAAGGTAGCACTCAAGCAATTTACTTTGGAATGGCGGAGAAATACCATGTAGTAGGTAGGTATGGTGGACACAAATGGCATAGTGGTTGGCTCAAGGATTTTGGATGCATGAGAAGTATTCCCTCTCGATACAAGGTTTAGGCTAGCAAGGTTATTTGAAACAAACACAAGGATGAACCGGTGCAGCAAAACTCACATAAAAGACATATTGTAAACATTATAAGACTCTACACCATCTTCCTTGTTGTTCAAACTCAATACTAGAAATTATCTAGACTTTAGAGAGACCAATTATGCAAACCAAATTTTAGCAAGCTCTATGTATTTCTTCATTAATGGGTACAAAGTATATGATGCAAGAGCTTAAACATGAGCACAACAATTGCCAAGTATCAAATTATTCAAGACATTTTAGAATTACTACATGTAGCATTTCCCGATTCCAACCATATAACAATTTAACGAAGAAGATTCAACCTTCGCCATGAATACTATGAGTAAAGCCTAAGGACATATTTGTCCATATGAAACAGCAGAGCGTGTCTCTCTCCCACACAATGAATGCTAGGATCCATTTTATTCAAACAAAAAAAAAACCGACGCTCCAAGCAAAGCACATAAGATGTGATGGAATAAAAATATAGTTTCAGGGGAGGAACCTGATAATGTTGTCGATGAAGAAGGGGATGCCTTGGGAATCCCCAAGCTTAGACGCTTGAGTATTCTTAAAATATGCAGGGGTGAACCACCGGGGCATCCCCAAGCTTAGAGCTTTCACTCTCCTTGATCATATCGTATCATCTCCCTCTCTTGATCCTTGAAAACTTCCTCCACACCAAACTCAAAACAACTCATTAGAGGGTTAGTGCACAATTAAAATTTACATGTTCAGAGGTGACATAATCATTCTTAACACTTCTGGACATTGCACAAAGCTACTGAAAGTCAATGGAATAGAAAAATCCATCAAGCATATCAAAACAGGCAATGCGAAATAAAAGGCATAATCTGTCAAAACAGAACAGTTCGTAAAGACAAATGAAAGTTGAGGCACCAGACTTGCTCAGATGAAAATGCTCAAATTGAATGAAAGTTGCGTACATATCTGAGGATCACTCACGTAAATTTGCATAATTTTCTGAGTTACCTACAGAGAATTAGGCTCAGATTCGTGACAGCAAAGAAATCCGTTTCTGCGCAGTAATCCAAATCTAGTATGAACCTTACTATCAACGACTTTACTTGGCACAACAATGCACAAAACTAAGATAAGGAGAGGTTGCTACAGTAGTAACAACTTCCAAGACTCAAATATAAAATAAAAGTACTGTAGTAAAAACATGGGTTGTCTCCCATAAGCGCTTTTCTTTAACGACTTTCAGCTAGGCGCAGAAAGTGTGTATCAAGTATTATCAAGAGACGAAGTATCAACATCATAATTTGTTCTAATAATAGAATCAAAAGGTAACTTCATTCTCTTTCTAGGGAAGTATTCCATACCTTTCTTGAGAGGAAATTGATATTCAATATTACCTTCCTTTATATCAATGATAGCTCCAACAGTTCGAAAAAAGGTCTTCCCAATATAATGGGACAAGATGCATTGCATTCAATATCCAAGACAACAAAATCAACGGGGACAAGGTTATTGTTAACGGTAATGCGAACATCATCAACTCTCCCCAAAGGTTTCTTTGTAGCATTATCAACAAGATTAACATCCAAATAACAATTCTTCAATGGTGGCAAGTCAAGCATATCATAAATTTTCTTAGGCATAACGGAAATACTTGCACCAAGATCACATAAAGCATTACAATCAAAGTCATTGACCTTCATCTTAATGATGGGCTCCCAACCATCCTCTAGCTTCCTAGGAATAGAAGCTTCACGTTCTAGTTTCTCTTCTCTAGTTTCTCTTCTCTAGTTTCTCTTCTCTAGCTTTCACGTCTCTTCATTGACCTTCATCATACTTAATTATTGTTTGATTGAATTATATTCTTGTACAGAAATGCGCGAAACAACCATTGGGGACTAATCTATGTGGATACAATGTTTGCGAGTACATTCACAAGATTGTCAGCGAGAGAATGAATAATCAAAGAAATAGAGAGGTACGTAAACAATATTCACAAATTTATTTTGTTACTATAAGTTGTGCTGAGTTTCGGTCATATATATACACATAGCTCGTTTATTCATTTGTATCTCATTCTTTTACAGTTGTCAAGAAAGCGGGACAAGCTCTCAATCGAGTACCGCTTCAAAGCAATTGGCGAGAAATTGACGGGATTTTTCCTTCGGGACGTCATGCCCAATTTCGGAGAGTACCACTATGCATGAAGATCTACATGTAATATACAGTTTGCCTCGGAGAGTACCACTATGCTACATGTAATAGATAGTATGCCTCGGAGAGTACCACTATGCATGAAGATCGATCTTCATGCATGTACTACTTAATTTGCGATCTTATGGAATTACATGTGTTATATATATGCACCAAGTTGATATGCATCACCTTGATCTTCATGTACTACCTAAACCCAAACGCGTTCCTGGCGCATCGACGCGATCCTCGTACGATGAAACGGTCCGATACCCCCAAACCTTAAACCCTGAATTCTCTGCCGCGAAAGAGATTTATGCACCATCTCTACCGCGGTAGCCAACCTTTGGTACCGGTTTGTAATGGTCTCCTCCGTGCTCACGTGGAGGCCCCTTTAATACTGGTTCGTAAGGAACCGGTACCAAAGCGGAGGGGGGTTGTTCTTATTGATGGCCTTTTTTTACTAGTGTGAAGCTCGTCCTCCATTTGTTTGCACTCAAGTTAGGTCCACCCGCGGTTTTTGCTGAATTCGTTTTTTTGACAACAGTTGCGATTGCTGCAGGAGACAACCTACTACAACGCCCTCTCAGTAGGAAATCCAAAGTGACTTGTGAGTAGATTAAAAGACTTTGCATTTAATTTCTTCAAGCCTTGTGCGCAATGCTTAACTTGAAATGGACCCATCAAAGGATAATGAAAGTAATCCATGGAACAACTTGCAAGTTGCCTTTGCAGGAACACACTATCTCTAGCTACCTATATCCAGCAATCTTTGATTTTACCAAAGTGGACTCAACAACTACTTCAATAAATGAAGTATTAAAAAGATTCTGGGTTCGATATTTCATTTTAAAATTTAAATAAATATAACTAGATATGTTGGTATTGATTGTCTTGGAGCTGAGGTCGAGCTACGGTTGCGTGTTGCTTTGGTTCATGACACGGTCATAAAACCATGTGTTTTAGGCAAGGAAATTTACCATGTGACATAAAGGATGTGTTATAAGCCGATTGGCAATGTATTATCTTGTGTATCGCTGGATAGCAAAACCCCCAAATCCCTGAGCTTGTCCACAGCCTCTATGTCGATCTTGTCTGGCGTGAGTGAGTCCAGATACAATTTGGGGCACGTGGTTGGGGTGCCCTTAGCTAGTGAAGTTACAACGTCATGCTTAGTGTTATCGATGATGA
This sequence comes from Lolium rigidum, assembly GCF_022539505.1. Taxonomy (NCBI): domain Eukaryota; kingdom Viridiplantae; phylum Streptophyta; class Magnoliopsida; order Poales; family Poaceae; genus Lolium; species Lolium rigidum. The sequence goes on from NC_061511.1 coordinate 61,925,516, forward strand.
TCCCTCTATGCGATTCCAAGGAGCTAGGCTTTGCATCCACCGCACGAATGGTGTAGCATAGCAGCTATTCCATCCACAGTCAAGTTAGGTCATTATCTATTCTTGCGTGCGACATCTGATCTATCTCAACCATCTATTATCTTACCCATTTCTTACTGACGTAATAGAGTCACCGATCGAGTCGTGCCGCGTCGTAGGGCCCATCGATCGTTATCCTTCTCACCTACTACTACCACAGCTAGCTCACATGGTACTATATATAGAGAGACGAGTACGACGCAAAGGGTCGCACACAGACAAGCCTAACCGAGCAACGGGAAAGCTCAGCTAAGGTAGCAGCTACCAAACGTTCGCTAGCTAGCCATGGGGTTCACGGTGACGAGGACGAGCAGGTCGTTGGTGGCGCCATCGTCGCCGACGGCGGCGGCAGGGGTGACGCTCCCGCTGTCGGCGCTCGACCGGGTGCCGGGGCTGCGCCACCTGGTGCTGTCGCTCCACGTGTTCGACGGCGCGGCCGCTAAGGGCTCGCCGGCGAGGGTGGTGCGTGAGGCGCTGGGGAAGGCGCTGGTGGACTACTACCCGTTCGCCGGGCGGTTCGTGGAGACGGAGGGCGGGGAGGTGCGGGTGGCGTGCACCGGCGAGGGCGCGTGGTTCGTGGAGGCGACGGCGGCGTGCGGGCTGGAGGAGGTGCGGCACCTCGACCACCCCATGGCCATCCCCAAGGAGGAGCTGCTGCCGGAGCCGGCGCCCGACGTGTCGCCGCTCGACATGCCGCTCATGATGCAGGTACCAACGCACATACTCCGCTCGATAGCTAGTTCAGGCTACATGACCTGCACATGATGCACATCATAGGCTATCTAAGCTATAAGTTCAAAAGTAGCACTCGACACAGCTCGCACCCGCAGAGTCGATCGAGACACACAGTGAAAGGTGATGGTTAATTACCTTTACACAACTTTTCATATGCAAAAAAAAGTAGCCGTATCTATATATTTATGGATGAGCTCTTTGCGACATAAAAAATCGGAAATACGTATATATACTTGGTCCATATATCCGTTTGAAGTTTCAGTAGACAACTCGTTATCTTTTTTGAGCTATAGAAAAAACGGCGGGGATAGTTCTTAGTCGAGAACGGTCTGGAGTAAGAGGTTGGCTTGCGCGTCGCCAATTTAATCAAGCACGCTAATTACAGGCATGTGAGGGCGGTGCATTTTAATCCCGACGGGCATCCTAGAACACTGTTCATCTGACCCTTGCCGAACTTACCCGCCAGCCATGTACCCAGTTTTTGTCTCCATATGACTATCCTTGGCCCGTGACTTTATCACAAAAGGAAAAAAATAAAAAACGACCTACGCGTTCCTCCCCATTCACATGCAACGACAAAAGTCATGTGTTGCTACAGGTAGGAGTGTGGCACCAAGCTACTGCCATCATAATAGTCTGTCAGGGTTTTACTTCATGCATGAAATCAAGCTCGTGATCATGTTCGTGTTTTAGAGGCTTAGATCGAAAGATGATGACCGACATAGTACCCAGAACTAACATGAAGTGTATGGTTATCTACTTATCTGCAATTAGCATATTGAACTTTTATGTAGTAGAACACAGGGACTACCAGCCATCATGTATTCAATTCAACTATGTCAGCCTGCCTTTAGCTGACTGCAAAGGTTAAGATGGAGCTCTTATTGTTGAACATGTGTCCAGTAGTACTAGTACAAGACAACGGAACGGATAAGCCAAACGTTACATCTGAACTTATGCTACAGGGCCCTACCCTGCTGCCGACCGGTTAAGAGCAAGAACAATAGTGTAGCCGGCAGTCAGCTATAATAATTTGTCACATCATCTATAGTTAAATAGCTAGCATGTATAATAGTAACTTATAAAAGTGTAGTATTTTTATAATGCATGGATCATCTTTTAGTATTACATAGTGTCTAGGAGCATGTGCTAGAGCTGGCTATTAGATAAGAGCCCACTTTTCTGCTCTCTCCTAATCTCTCTCCTCCAACTAAGAGCAATTTCAATAGTGTAGCCAGCTGCTGGCTATAAGCCAAGTGCCATGTCATCTATAGCCAATTTAGAGCCAACATATACAATAGTGAACTATAAAAATGTAGTACTTTATCAATGTATGACCCACCTTTCACTCTCACAAAGTGCCTAGGAGCACGTGCTAGAGCTGGCTCTTGCATAAGAGCCCACTCTCCTTCTCTCTCCTCCTCTCTCTCCTCCAACTAAGCAATAATATACTATTTTAATCCTTATAGCCAGCTGAGTAGGACTTATTGTACTTCCTCTAAGTAAACTTATAATATTTTATTACTTATAGCCAGCTGACTGATCTTATTGTAATTGCTCTAATTAGAATCCACTGGTGAGCCAACACCGATAAACGCCTGCGCACATGTGGCCGCTCTCTCGTATCCCCAGGGAAATAAAAGTTGCACGTAGAGCGCAGGTGCTCTACGGTGATTTCCCACTAAAAAATCTCAGTTACAAACATATTTTCCACTGAAATAATTAAACTGCAACACAACTTGCAAGTCATTTCCACATGCAACCGATTGGTGTCAGAATGGTGTAGGACGCACTAACTTAGTTCTCAGCTAGAAAAAAATCGAACAATATATACTATAATAAAATACGAGTACATATTATGTCAATATTTAGTCTTTTCTATATTTTGTAATATACAACATATTTTAAAAAAAATCACGTCGTACAATGAAGATGTATTTAGGCCATGTACTATGTAGCGTTGGTTCAAAAAACTATTGTCAGAATTTGGAACCGCTTAGGTTGTGCTCTATGTATTGAACCGATTGTAGGACCATCTCTACTCAATGAGTGCATGCATGCATCTCCTTTCTCTCTCACAGTTTTACTACTAGGTCCCATTTTTGCATGAAAGAAGCGAACCAATATGTTGAGCCGCATCTTGTGTCAGATACAAGAAATCAATTCCCTGCTATGTATTGAACCGGTTAAAAGAGAGGAGAGAGAAGGTTAGGAATCGCTTTTTATATACATAGTACATGGTCTTATGTGCATATATAGTTTTTGGCAGATTTTCGAGGCCCAAAGTTGTGTGAATCTATTTTTATTAAAAGAAGGGCTTAACTATGACCGATGATATTTGGTAACATCTCAGCTACTTCTTTTTGTTTGACTTGACATGGCTCCTAGTATTGTGACTTTATCAATCTTAAAACACGCCGAGTCAGTTCTTCATACTAAGTCTTTTGGGGGTCTTCATAGTGTAGGATTTGTGTGGTTTCATAGAGGTTACAGTATATACGTATTTTGTTTCAAAAAAAAAATTACTATGGCCTTGCGATTGGACGTGACTTTCCCTGCCACCTGCATGGCAGCATCTCTGCATCTGCACTGCGAACGAAAAAGACGGCACGGAGATATTACATGTACGTACCGCGCACGCACTATTTCAAATAGAGCGAAGGATCTTTCTACCGTTTGTTGGCTTCTTATTCGAGTTATTAGGAAATTAGTAATTTGATTCTCCAGTCGACATCACGTATCTTCACTCCCGTGGAAAAACATATGCGTCGGTAGGTGACGTGCAACAACAACACGGGAGACACTACGCAACGACGACGACAGGTGAAGGTGACCCTTGACATACATTCGATGTGGGCATGGAGCTCGATCAGTCACGGCCTCACGGGTAGCTGGGCAGCGGAGATCACTAGCTGCTTCACCAGATCAGATGGAGGACACCAAAGTGGAGAGTGGAGAGTGGAGAGTGGAGACTCGAGATCGATCCACCACCCACCACCACGCACCATGCCTTCCTCTAATTTCCAAAGATATGCGATGCATCCATCTTTCCATTTCCAATTAAATGACAAAAAATAGAGATGCACATGTCATGCTTTTGCACAAGATCACTATGCAGATATCTATGCTGCATGTCCACCACAACTGGTTCCGCGAATCATCAGAGGGCTCGATACATGTATAGCAGCATGGGCATGCAGCATGCAGGTGTCATGCTTTTGCACAAGATATGCAGCTATCTTTTGCAGCACGAAATGTTGCCTGCGCTGCCTTTTTTACGTACTTGTTGGGCTAATCATCAAGCATGGTTTGCTGGTTGGCGCCCGGTTGTGAGCATCTCCAACAGTGCAACCACTATCCGGAGATAAAAAGATATAAATAGCAGTCGTATAGTTTTTTATCTAAATCTGGCCGAAATTGCACTGCACAGTTAGTTTTAACGGAGGGGACCTAGTATTCACTTATGCATTTGCAGCAATAAACAAGACATTTTGGAAATGTGAGAAAAGAAGATAAGCAGCAACGAGGGTTCCACCCTAGCTGCCGCCATCGCCATCTGCCCCGTCTCGGACCGTGAATCGATGGGTCGCTGCCACCTCTGCTCGCTGCTTTGGTGGTGGGAGGGAGTGGGGACCTTGGAGTTGTGCCTTGCGATGTAGTAGAGCCCCTAAAATTAGATACGGGTCAACGCGAGTGACTTCACACTACTGCAGAAACCCTTACTAGTAACAGACACATTTTGCTCATGACTGAAGGGCAAGATGCATGTCACTAGTATGTTGTCACTGGTACTGCCCGTCACCAAACGGTTGTCTGCTATAAGCTTTTCTACAGTAGTATTATGGTGGCTATGCCGGTGTTGCGGGGGACAATAATTAGGTGTACCCGCCTCCTCATCCACCTCATCTGCATCAATCTCCAGTGGCGTTGAGGAGGGCGGGAATTCCTCTGGTAAATACTTCCATGGGGTGTTGGGTCTCATTCAGTCTAAGGCACGTTACATGTTTGATGACAAAATACTTAGATCAATTGAAGAGTTCACTAGCGATGACATTGGCTCAGGGGTGATAGTACTTAAGGGCACATGCACAAAAACTTCCTAGTTGTCGTCAACAGCGTCAGGTCAGCTTCTGGTAGGGGGTGGCTACCGCGACGTGTCGTCATCTCATTCTAGAGTCGTTATTGGTTCGTTAGGTGGTTCAAGAACCTTGATTTAATTTTTATTATGTTTGGCGCACTTTGTCCTTCTACTGAACTTCTATAACATAGATCTAGATTCTTCTCACAAAAAAAGACATTTTGGAGGTAATCGACGTAGATGAGGTTGAGGTGTCGAGCCCAGCCGACAAGCACCTCCCGCCTCCCATAAAAAAATGCTAGTTTGTCCATAATTTTTGTCCCTCAATACAATATTCACCACGTGTAAAAATAGAAATTCATATTATCCAAAACATAAAATTTATACTTTTATTATATTATATTTTTCTTGTTACCCTCCAATCACTGTTTACTCGAAGTCAAAAGTATAATGTTTGACCAGATATACGCGAAAATAAATTAGTATCGATAATATAAAATTTGTATTATTGGAATAATTATAGAATATTTTTTATATTAATATTTTTTGGTACTATAGATATTGATATTATTCTGGAATCATCATAAAATATACTTCTATATTATCATTTGTTAGGAATTTTAGATGTTGAAAAAAATTTACACCCTTGGCGAGATTTTATAAGGTTTGAATTTGACTGAGCACGGAATAAAAAGTAAGGAAATAAAAATGAGGTGTATCTACACAAAGTATGGTTTCGTATTGTATAATTATTCCTATGCAAGACAACATCAGGCTTCGAAGGCTATATCGTTATCATAACATGCATATGAAGTCAAATTAACATAGTGGAAGCAAGAGCGAGAGTCGTTGCATCGGTGAAAAATTGTCTGATTTAACCAACCGATGATCAGTTGGACCTGCACGCGACGACATCATATCGTTGGGTCACATTCTAACTTGGATGAGTAGTCAGCGTAGTAGGTTGGGACTTGGGAGAGTGGATCATATGGATCGACCAAGTACCTCTCATTGACCACGATTGGATCATTCTTGCACCAAATACTGTGTGTTTACCTACTACGTATACCATCTTTGAAAACCAGAGCTCGCTTGCCACCTTTCGCAGATTGGACATGCTCAATGCAAACAATATATGCTTAACTTACCCAACACGTCTTGTTAGTTGTTTTCACCTGTCCATTTCATAAAGCTGGCAGCAAGTATTATTGGCTACATATATGACTTCAGGTTGCTGACTCGTACAAGTCCATAGCTAACAACAAAATTGGAAAACAAGAGATAAGACGCGACTACTCCGCGTACAATAATCACCAATCTAGTGGCGTGGTGTAGACGTGTAGTTCAGTCTAATACGTAGACGTTTGGATCTCCGAAGTGTTGGGCCGTACGCATAGCATCGCTCAAAGTTAGATAACTAGTGCCAGCTAGAAGACAAACAGAACGTAATGGTAGGTTCCTACACTCAGCTGAGTTGCGACAGTTGAAGTAGCAAGCATCTAGGCCCATCATAAGTTTGCAAAATTGCTAGACGACCGGCTGCTGCTGGGGGAACTTTCAAGAGTACTCTTCACCTTTAATTCCCTTCACAATCGATCGAGCACCTACTTCACCTTTAGTTTCCGCCCTCATAATCTTGCACACTTTAGCTCATTAGACTAGATAACTAATACTCCTTGCGTCCCACGAAGATTGTCTGAGATTTGCCAGAATTTAGATGTATCTACATGCTACTTAATGTCTAGATATATCTGGATTTTGACAAATCTGAGACACTCTCTTTGTGGGACGGAGAGTACACTAAATGAAAAAAAAAGGGTATTGCTTTGCTTTAAGAAAAAGAGAAACATGATTTGGATTTTTGAAAATCAATCTGGGTTGATCGCCTTTCGCTTTTGTCCGGGCTCCCAAACAATATCTTGTTGTGTGGTGTCATGTCGTACTTAGGCTAGCCGGACCTAAAAGAAACACCTACTCTACCGGCTAAGAGTAGGACAAAGCATCCACCAATCATGCATGCCTCATGGGATCATAGCTCCCTGATATGTATTTAGGGGAAAATAATCTTCTTGTACGGTGCAACGGTGCAAGATCACTGCAATGAGTGCACGTCGGTGTATGTGCTACATACCTTGAGTATGGTAACTATAACTACGTGACACGCTTTCTATGCCATGCATACTTAGATTATGCTTATGCGCTGCCCACTAATATTATTAGATAGTTTTAGAATTAATTACAACTTATATTACTCGTGTATTATGTTCGTAACATGTTATATTTTGAGAGAGACGGAGAGTACATGATCGTCTTTGCAATCGCTACGTCTTTCTGTTTTCAAATTCTTTTCATGATTTCAGCTAAAAAATTAACTAAAACCACGACAATCAGGGACAGATCTACACTCCAAAAAAATTCGGGCTGGAGGGAGTTGCCGGTGCGGGCTGCGGTGGACCGCTTTCTAGCTAGCTAGCCGTGCAACGTTAGAAACTTTTTATGGACACACCATGTCACCAACTATGTTACACGTACGTACGTGTTGGGTTAAGCCGTTACCCATATGTACTTTGCTTGTTGGCGTTGACCTCCGGTTGCCGATATATGGTGGAACTGAAGAAGCACTTGTGAGTTGTGACGCGGAGAAAGAGGCCAAGTGTGAGTTATCCCACATAATTCTAGATCTACTCAGTTGGAGTAGCTTCCAGTGCGGGAGTTGTTGGGCCGTCGGTGAAAAGAACAGGCAAGATTAGTTTATAGTAAGTCTGATATTGGTGAGAGGAGTCAATCCGTCAGGTTGCTCTCACTGCTAAAACCAATGCTGCCCAAGTGCGATCGCTTTCAGCCTTAGTACGTAGTAGAATGTGTTGGGCCACTGTGCTGGCACCTACCTTTCAAATATTCTTTGTACGCGGTTTGTTATTTTAGTAGTCCATCTGTGTACACATTGTCTACTGGATTTCTACTCTCTCCATCCAAGAATATGAGCATTTCTAGTCTTTGCTCTAAAACAAACATCTTAATATTTGATTTTTTTTGAAAAAAGTAGCAATAATTATTACACTAAATTAATGCTAGATTAGATTCATTTTTAAGTGCAGTTTCATATTTGATGTCATGTATGTTGATACTCTTTACAATAAAGTTGGTCAAATATAAAAAATGAATTAGTAAGAACTAGAAATACATTTATTTGTAGACGGACCGTGTAGCACATAATTTAGATAAGTATAAAACTAAAAATTATTTTTTTGGAGGAAAACAATATTATTTATTAGGGTGTGACTATTTTTCAGTCAATAAATCTCAATTGTAACCAATTTTGTAGTTGTGACTAGTTCTCATTGAGATGATGTCATTAAATCTCTAGGTTGCAACTAATGACTAGCACGAATCACCAAGCAAATTGAACAGTTCGGATTTTTTTATAGTCGCATCTCCACTTGCAACAAATCTCAGTTCCACTCTATTTGCAATGGAAGCAAACTTAGTTGTAACTCATATGGACGGGTCACAATGTAACTGAAGGGTGTAGAACTTAACTACTACCTCCGTTTCGGTTTAACAGGCACGCACGCAGTTCAAGACAAACTTTGACCATTGGTTTGATCAATAAAATATAACTTTTATGTCTACAAAATATATATCGTTAGATTCATATGCAAAAAGCTTTCTAATGGTATAATTTTTGTGACATATATTTCATATTTTATTGACTAAAATAATGGTCAAAACAATTTCTTAGACGGAGTGAGTAAGTACAAGCATTTTTTAATTGGCTACACATAGTAATACAGATTTTGTTTTCTGGGAAAACATAGAACCTTTCAGTTCTGAAGCCTCGACTGATCCTGGACGTAATTTCAGGTGACGGAGTTCAGCTGCGGCGGCTTCGTGGTGGGCCTGATCTCGGTGCACACGATCGCCGACGGCCTGGGCGCCGGGCAGTTCATCAACGCGGTGGCGGACTATGCGCGCGGCCTCCCCAAGCCACGCGTGTCCCCGGTCTGGGCCCGGGACCTCGTGCCGGACCCTCCCCGGATGCCGGCGCCGCCGCCGAAGCTGGAGCTGCTGGACCTCCGCGGCCACACCGTGGACTTCAGCCCGGACCACATCGCCAAGATCAAGACCGACTTCTTCGCCGCCACGGGGCAGCGATGCTCCGCCTTCGACGTCTGCGTCGCCAAGACGTGGCAGTCCCGCACCCGCGCCCTGCTCCTGTCCGGCTTCGGCGGCGACAGCCCCGTCCACGTCTGCTTCTTCGCCAACACGCGCCACCTCATGCTCGCCGGCGCCGGTGCAGGGTTCTACGGAAACTGCTTCTACCCGGTGACGGTGACGTGCGGGAGCGGAGAGGTGGCGGCGGGGGAGGTGGTGGACGTGGTGCGCACGGTGAGGGACGCCAAGGCGCGGCTCGCCGGCGACGTGGCGAGGTGGGCGGTGGGCGGGTTCGCGCAGGACCCCTACGAGCTGAGGTTCACGTACGACTCGCTGTTCGTCTCCGACTGGACGCGGCTCGGCTTCCTAGAGGCGGACTACGGGTGGGGCGCGCCGACGCACGTCGTGCCGTTCTCGTACCACCCGTTCATGGCCGTCGCCGTCATCGGCGCGCCGCCGGCGCCCAAGGTCGGGGCCAGGGTCATGACCATGTGCGTCGAGGAGGCTCACCTGCCCGAGTTCAGGGACCAGATGAATACCTTCGCCTCCGCCGCCGGCAAGTGACAAGTGAGGTGATCGTGCACCGTCGTGGAGTCGTCGATCCGCACCCAGTGAATTGATCACGTCTGCAGTGCATGTGCAATCAAGCTCTTATACTGTTAGTAGTACAAAAACAACTTTTATACACCTGTCGGAATGGTATCGGTGTGTCGTATGTGTAATTTGCTTTGCTTCAGTTCTCCTAACGGATTTGGCGCAATACTAGAAGCGCGCTCGAACGAGCTTTCTACGGACATATGGGAGGAAATGTGGCCTCTCGCGTATGAGACGACCAATGTATGTATACCTTATCTCAAGGTGCACTCGAAGAATATAGATGAAATAAATGACTATATGATTTTACTACGATGTCTATCTAGCATTATCATCTGCGAAAATACTGTAGGGAGTACCCTGCAATAATATCATTCATGAACGAGAGATCTTGGAAAAAAACGTCTCATCATCGTTTCCCCACGGGGGGGGGGGGGTACCCTAGCGACCCAGCCGCCGCTCCCCTTGTCAACCACCATTCCCCCTACCGCTGCAGGAGGAGGTTGCCGGATGACTCACGACAGCGGGGCGCCCTTACCCACTTTTTTCCTTGAAGCCTTGGCGGTCTTTCCCTCCCTCATCTTCCTCGATCTGTCTCCGAGATCAACAGATTGACTTGGTTCGACCGCCTCGCTGCTCTTGTCGTGCACAGAGACAACGTGTGTGGCTCATGGATGTGCACCTTCATTAGATCAATAGATGTACGACTGAGATTAGTGTAGGGATTCGTAGCATAGAAAACAAAAAAATTCCTACCGCAAGAACGAATAACAAGCCAAGATCAAATCTAGTAGATGGTAGCAACGAGGTGAAGATCAACTTACCCTCGAAGATCACGAGATAAATCTCGTGGTTGATGTAGTCGATCACTTGCCGCTTTCAAAAGCACGTAGAAGATCTTGACGGTACCACAATCGGGCAGCACCTCCGCACTCGATCACATGTACGGTGTTGATGACGACGTCCTTCTCCCCGTTCCAGCGGGAAGCGGATGTAGTAGATCCTCCTCGGAATTCCGTCAGCACGACGGCGTGGTGACGGTGGTGGTGGAGATCTCCGACAGGGCTTTGCCGTAAGCACCGCGGGAGAAAAAGGAAGGAGGTAGTAGCTAGGGTTTGGGAGAGGGGGTACCTGGGGCACCGGCCTTGGGTACCCTTGGTGGTGCGGCTGGCTTGGTGTGTCCGGCCCCCTCCCCTCTCCTCCTCTTTATATAGGTGGAACTTCTAGGGTTGCTCCAAAACCACTTTGGAGTCCAACTCCAAAACTTACCATAATGGGGAAACCTAGGTCAAGTGGGATTGCTCCCTTTCCTTGCTGCTTGGCCGGCCAAGGTGGTGGAGTCCACCATGGACTCCACCTTCCCTCTTGGTTGCCCGACTAGGGTTGGTGGAGTCCAACCGGGACTCCGCCTTCCATAGTGATTTATTCTGGATGTTTCTAGAACTTTCTAGTACCTTCCATAAATGAACCGGATCATTCTCAAAATTGGAAAGTGACTTAATATAAATGAATCTTATTCTCCGGACCATTCTAGAACTCCTCGTGATGTCTTGGATCCCATCCGAAACTCTGAACAATATTTGAACTTCATTCCATATTCCATATCTACTTAAAACAACATCAAACCTTAAGTGTGTCACCCTACGGTTCGTGAACCATGCAGACATGATCGAGACTCTTCTCCGATCAATAACTAATAGCGGGACCTGGAGATACATAATAGCTCCCACATATTCAACGATGACTTCGTGATCGAAAGAACCATTTACATACGATATCGATTCCCTTTGTCTCGCGATATTTTACTTATCCGAAGTTTGATCGTCGGTATCTCTATACCTAGTTCAACCTCGTTACCGATAAGTACTCTTTACTCGTACTGTGATATGATATCCCTTGTGAGCCAGTCACATGCTTGCAAGCTAGTTGGATGTCATTCCACCGAGAGGATCCATATTATATCTATCCGTCATTTGGATGGACAAATCCCACTATTGATCCACGTCTTCAACCCCTATACTTTCCGAACAGTTAATGCCACCTTTATAACAACCCAATTACAAAGTAGTGTTTGGTATCATCAAAGCATTCATCCGGTGTAGGTGATTAACATGATTTCATGGTCGAAGGATTAGGTTACTATGTATCTTAAAGCTTGAAGCACAACGAACTTAATGACTTGATAATATGCTACTTTTACTATGGGTGTATGTCCATCACATAATTCGCCTAATGATATGATCTTGTTATTAATAACATCCAATGTTCGTGATCATGAAACTATGATCATCAATTAATCAGCAAGCTAGTTTAACAAGAGGCTTACTAGGGACTCTTTTATGTTTACAAAACACACAAATATTAATGTTTTCGGTTAATACAATTATAGCATGGGATGCAAACATTTATCATAAACACAAAGATATAATAATAACTATTTTATTATTACCTCTTGGGTATATCTCCAACAGTCTTCCACTTGCACTAGAGTCAATAATCTAGATTACATGGTAATATATCTAACACCCATGGCGTTCTGGTGTTGGTCATGTTTCGCTCTAGGGAGAGTGTGTCCTTTGCAAATCTTTATGTCGCTGTCTTCGACATACTCGCGAATAGAATTAAAACGTAGCTTGATATGCTTCAGCTTCTTGTGTGATCTTGGCTCCTATGCATTGGCTATGGCACCCATGTTGTCACAATAAATGGTCATCGGGTCCAACGCACTAAGAACCACACCAAGCTCAGTAATGAAACACTTCATCCATATCGCTTCTGATGAAGCCTCTGAATTGCTGCTATGTATTCCGATTCCATTGAAGATTTCGCCACAACGCTTTGCTTAGCAGTCCTCCAGCATATTTATGCACCATTCAAAATAAATATGTACCCATACTGTGACTTAGAGTCATCCGGACCAGTGTTCCAACTAGCATCGGTGTAACTGGTTACAATAAGCTCTTGGTCACCTCCATAACAAAGAAACATATCCTTAGTTCTTTTCAAGTACTTCAGGATATTCTTGACTTTTGTCCAGTGTTCCTTTCCTGGATAACTTTGATATCTGCTGGTCAAACTAACAACATGTGCGATATCCGGTCTTGTACATAGCATGGCATACATGATAGAGCCTATGGCCAAGACATAGGGGATTTCGTTCATCTTTTCTCTTTTTCTGCCGTAGCTGGACTTTGAGTTTTACACAAGATCTTACCTGGTAACATGGGTAAGAACCCTTTCTTGCTCTCAACCATTCTAAACTTTTTTAGAATCTTATCCAGGTATGTACTCTGTGAGAGCCCTATTAAGCGTCTTGATCTATCTCTATAAATCTTGATGCCTAAAATGTATGATGCTTCTCCAAGGTCCTTCATTGAAAAACACTTATTTAAATAGCCTTTGACACTACAATGAAGTTTTATATCATTCCCGATCAATAATATGTCATCCACATACAATATTAGGAATGCTACAGAGCTCCCACTCACTTTCTTGTAAATACAAGATTCTCCAAAATTTTGTATAAATCCAAAAGCTTTGATCACCTTATCAAAGCGTCGGTTCCACTTCTGGGATGCTTGCTTTAGTTCATAAATGGAACGCTGAAGTTTGCATAACTTGTCAGAATTTTTAGGATCGACAAAACCTTTGGGTTGTACCATATACAACTCTTTCTCAATGTCACCATTAAGGAACACCGTTTTGACATATCCATCTACCAAATTTCATAATCGAAAAATGCAGCGATTGCTAACAATATCCTCACAGACTTTAGCTTTGCTACAGGTGAGAAAGTCTCATCATAGTCTACTCCTTGAATTTGTCGGAACCCTTTCACGACAAGTCGAGCTTTATAGACAGTAATATTACCATCAACATATGTTTTTCTTTTGAATATCCATTTATTCTCGATAGCCTTGCGGCTATCAGTTAAGTCTACTAAAGTCCATACTTGGTTATCAACATGGATCCAATTTCGGATTTCATGGCCTCTTGCAATTTGTTGGAATCCGGGCTCATCATTGCTTCCTCATACGTCGCAACGTCATTATTGTTGTCCACAATCATGACATTTAAGGCGGGGTCGTACCAATCAGGAGTGACACAAACCCTCGCTGACCTGCGAGGTTCAGTAGTAAGTTTGTTCGAAGTTCCATCATCAATATCATTAGCTTCCTCTCTTATCGGTGCAGGCGGCACAAGAACATCTTCCGGTGCTCCGCTACTCTGATTTTCGAGAGAAGGTTCAGTAACCTCGTCGATTAGTACTTTTCTTCCAGTCATTTCTTTCGAGAGAAACTCCTTGTCAAGAAAGGATTTGTTCTTAGCAACAAAGATTTTACCTTCAGATCTGTGATAGAAGGTATACCCAATTGTTTCTTTAGGGTACCCTATGAATACACATTTCTCCGCTTTGAGTTTGAGCTAGTCAGGTTGTAACTTTTTTTACATAAGCTTCGTAGCCCCAAACTTTAAGGAACAACAACTTAGGTTTCTTCCCAAACCACGGTGTTGTTTCAACGGATTCAGATGGTGCACTATTTAAAGTGAATGCGGCTGTCTCTAATGCATAACTCCAAAATGATAATGGTAAATTTGTAAGAGACATCATAGATCGAACCTTATCTAAGAGAGTTTGATAACGACGTTCAGACACACCATTGCGCTGTGGTGTTCCCGGCGGTGTCAACTGTGAAAGTATTCCGCATTTCTTTAAATGCATGCTAAACTCATAACTCAGATATTCACCTCCACGATCAGGACGTAGAAATTTAATCTTCTTGTTACATTGATTTTCTACTTCACTTTGGAATTCCTTAAACTTCTCGAAAGTTTCGGATTTATGTTTAATTAATTAGATATACCTATATCTACTCAAATTATCTGTGAAAGTAAGAACATAACGATAACCACCGCGTGATGCTACACTCATTTGTCCGCATACATCAGTATGTATAATTTCCAATAAGTCTGTAGCTCGCTCCATAGTACCAGAGAATGGAGTCTTAGTCATTTTTTCCATCAGACATGTTTCGCATCTATCAAGTGATTCAAAATCAAGTGATTCAAGTAGTCCATCCGAATGGAGTTTCTTCATGCGCTTCACTCAAATATGATCAACACGACATTGCCACGTGTATGTAGAATTATCATTTAATTTCAGTCGTTTAGCATCAATGTTATGAATATGTGTATCACTACTATCGAGATTTAACAAGAATAAACCATTCATCTCAGGTGCATGACCATAAAAGATATTATTCATATAAATCAAACAACCATTATTCTCAAACTTGAATGAATAACTTCTTTGCAATACACAAGATCCAGATATAGTGTTCATGCTTAACGCAGGCACCAAATAACAATTATTCAGATTTAAAACTAATCCCGATGGTAGATGTAGGGGGGCGTGCTGACATCGATCACATCGGCCTTGGATCCATTTCCAACGCACATCATCACCTCGTCCCTTACTAGTCTTCATTTATTCCATAGCTCCTATTTTGAGTTACAAATATGAGCAACCGAACCAGTATCAAATACCCAGACACTACTACGATTACTAGTAAGATACACATCAATAACATGTATATCAGATATACCTTTCTTGTTGATATGCCACTCTTTAGATCTGCCAGGTACTTTGAGCAGTTCCGCTTCTAGTGTCCCTCTTCTTTGCAATAATAGCACACAGTATCAGGCTTGGGGCCAGCCTTAGGTTTCTTAGGAGGCGTGACAGCTTTCTTGCCGCCCTTCTTGAATTTACCCTTTTCCTTAGGCTTTCCCTGCTTCTTGAATTTGTGGTCTTATTGACCATCAACACTTGGTGCTCTTTATTTATCTCCAGTTCAGCAGTTTTCAGCATTGAGAAGAGTCCAGGTAACGTCTTGTCCATGCACTGCATGTTGTGGTTCATCACGAAGTTCTTGTAACTATGTGGCAGTGATTGAAGGACACGATGAATCCCCAAGGCATTAGGAATCGTTATTCCCAAGTCTTGGAGTTTCTTCGCGTGCCCAGACATCTTAAGCACGTGGTCGCTAAAGGAGATGCCCTCTTCCATATTACAGTTAAAGATATTTTCAGCATCATAGCTTTTCACGACCGCATGAGTTTCAAATATCATTTTGAGCTCACTGATACACCATGAGGGTCGTGGTTCTCAAAGCGTTTCTGAAGCTTCGATTCTCAATCGTAGAGGATGGCACATTGAACTGTGGAGTAATGGTTCTTCCGAGTGAGATAAATATTTTTAGCCTCATCGGTAGCTATTTCTGCAGGAGGGTCACCCAGCGGTGCATCGAGCACATAGAGAAGTTGTCCAACAGTGAGGACAATCCTCAAGTTACGAAACTAGTCCGTAAAGTTGCTTCCATTGTTTTCAGCTTTTCTTTCTCTAGGAACGAATTAAAGTTGATGGTAGGGGTCGCCATAACCTACAACATATTTGTAAAGAGTTTAGACTAAGTTCATGATAAATTGAGTTTACTATTATTTCTTAAAATTACCTCCAGGTGAACTCCCACTCAAAAAAATATCCCTCGCATTGTCTTAGTGATTACACGAACCAAATCCACTACACCAAGTCCGATCATCACGAGAGATGATGTAGCTTCAATGGCGAACATCAACATGTTTATCATATCATCTATATGATTCATGCTTAACTTTTCGGTATGCCGTGTTCTGAGGCCATCTCTGTACATGCTATGCTCGTTAAGTCAAAACTTAGTTTCCGCATGTGCAAATCTGGCTTGCACCCATTGTATGCACACGTGGAGTCTATCACACCCGATCATCATGAGATGCTTCGAAACAATGAGTCTTAGCAATGACGCTAACTAAGGACGAACATTTTATTATCTTGATTTTTCGTGAGAGGGATCATCTTATAATGCTACCATCACGATCTAAGCAATACAAGATGCATAAAAAGGATTAACATCACATGCAATTTATAATGTGATATGATATGGCCCTTTTTATCTTTGCACCTTTGATCTTCATCTCCAAAGAATGGGCATGATCTCCATCATCAACGATCATGATCTACATCATTTGTCGGCGTGGCATCAAGGTCAATGGCTCCGTCTTCATGGTTGTCCACCACGTGTAGCAACTATTAAAACTATTTTGAAATAAAACTACTACATGAAATATAAAGACAACCATAAGGCTCCTTCCGGTTGCCACAATACAATAAGGATCATCGCATACATCAAATATATTCATAATCACATCATGGACATATCACATCACCAAACATTGCAAAAACAAGTTAGACACCTCTAATTTTGTTTGCATATTTTACGTGGTTTAGGGTTTTCGATTCAGATCCGATCTACCTACGAATATGAACCACAACGCTGATACAAGTGTTATCGATTGCAAATTGTAAATTGAATCTTAAGTATGGTGAGAGAAACTGACACCCACAAAGCCACTTATGCAATACAAGTTGCATGTCAAGCGTGGAACATGTATCATGAACGCGGTTAGCCCGGGCTTCTTCATCCCACCATGTCGTAAGATGCAAATTACACAATAAACAAGAGACAACAAAAGCATCAACGCCCACAAAACCATTGTGTTCTACTCGTGCAACCAATCTATGCATAGACATGCTCTGATACCACTGTAGCGATTCGGAGCATAGAAAACAATAAAATTTCCTACTGCAAGAACGAATAACAAGCCAAGATCTAATCTAGTAGATGGTAGCAACGCGGTGAAGATCAACATACCCTCGAAGATCGCTAAGTGTTACTGAGATAAATCTCGTGGTTGATGTAGTCGATAAGTTCACTATTAGAAAACAGCTTATCAGTGGCGCACCTGTTTTACTTATCAGTGGCACACCTGTTTTGCTTATCAGTGGTGCACTAGTGGTGCGCTACTAATATCACGCCACTGCTAACTTTTAGTAGTGGCGCACTAGTGGTGCGCCACTAGTACCACCCATATATCAATGGCGCACCAGCTGATGCGCCACTACTAACACGTCATGGTGCGCCACTACTTTAAGCTACGGTGCGCCACTACTACCAATTAGTTGGTGCGCCACTACATTAAGCTACGGTGCGCCACTACCAACGATTATATTAAAAAATAAAAAAAAATCCTCACCCGTTTCTGAAAGATACATTGTTATATTATTATAACGTAGAGTTATTACAGGACCTAGTTACAAAAATACTAAGGTTTCTCAACTTTGCAACTAAAACCCTAAAAAATACAAAAAAACAATCGAATCCTTGCGGTTGCCCGGGCGCTGTGCTCCTCGCCGTGCTGCCCGGCCGCTGTGTCCTCGCCGTGATGAAGAGCAGCCGTCCGTGCGCCGGCGCCGTCGTCCGTCGTCCGGCGTGGTGGGGAAGTGGAGGACGAAGACGAGGACGGCCAGGAGCCCCTTAGGTAGTCGCTACTTGCACTGGTTCATGTGCTGCCGGTGCCGGCGGCCGGAAGCTCCACTGCAAGGAAAATGGAAGGGCAAGTCAGATCCAAAGATGCCAGGCCCGTGGTCACCGCCGCGCGGAGAGCTCGCCTAACCCGGAGGTCGCGGCTTGTGGTGAGGCGGAAAGCGATCAGAGAGCAACCGCAGGCGGGGGAGGAGGAGGAGGGGGTGGATCTCGGGCGGTGCTCACCGAAGGCGTGGCAGGACTGCAGCACGCGGCCACGCGGCCAGTGCAGGGTGAGGGGCAGCTCCCCGTCATCGGTCGGTCGCCTCCTCCACCGCCGGCCCTTCCTCCCCGTCGTCGATCGCCTCCTCCACCGCCGGCTTCACGACACCGATGCGGCCATCCATGGCCACACCATGCTCGCGCCATCGGTGAAGAGGGGGTGGGCGCGACGTTGTGGATGGTGGAGGCTGCGCGCGCAGGTGGTTCACCCGTGCCCGGTGGCGCCGGCCAGCTGCAGTGGTAGCAAGCTAGGGTTCATGTGGTGGGTGCGGTGGAGAATTTTGGGGGAGAAAGAGAAGTATGCGGTGGAGAACTTGGTGGGGGACGAGTCCATGGGTGCGTGGGTGTGGTGCGGGCCCCGCCTCCAGCTCTGCTACAACACACACGACACGCATCCAACCCTCTTTTCCCGGCGGGATTCCGAGTTTCCCATCCTAGCCCCGTGGCCCCACGCGCCAGTCACCCCGACGGGTCGTACACGAACTGGACTGCCGTGGACACAGGGCTCGAACCGTCATTCCGCGCTAACACGAAGGTGGGTGCACGCTGTGTGGGGTTGCATGGGTGGGTGCGTGCCTGCGTGCGTGGTGGGGGGCTAGCACAGTGGCGCACCACGCCGCAGATGCGCCACGGGGGTGTACGATTTTGGCCAGCACAGTGGCGCAGCACATGTAGTGCGCTATTGCTACGTTACATAGCAATGGTGCACATATGTGTGGTGCGCCACTGCTAACCTGAGACATATATGTAATTGTTATCACCGGATTTTGGCTAAATCAGGAGGTGGGCCGCGATCAAGATGGGCTTAGAAGATTACATATGAAAGATCTATGAAGCGGCCTCGCACGGAGAAGTTGGGCTGGTTAGCCCGTGTATCTTAGTAGAATAAATTATGTATCGATTTAGAAGTTAGAGTTTATCTCGTGCACGGTTTAGTGCACATCCACATTAGAAAGTCCCTGGACTATAAATATGTACCTAGGGTTTATGGAATAAACAACAACTCACGTTCAACCCCAAAAACAAACCAATCTCGGCGCATCGCCAACTCCTTCGTCTCGAGGGTTTCTATCGGGTAAGCGACATGCTGCCTAGATCGCATCTTGCGATCTAGGCGGCCTAACCCACGTTGTTCATGCGTTGCTCGTACTGAAGCGCTTTTGATGGCGAGCAACGTAGTTATCATTAGATGTGTTAGGGTTAGCATTGTTCTTCGTTTAAGCATGCTTACGTAGTGCAACCCTTGCATGTCTAGCCGTCCTCACGCCTATCCCGGGTGTGGGGGCGGCACCCCGCTTGATCATTATTTAGTAGATCTGATCCGTTACGATTGCTCCTTGTTCTACAAGGATTAGTTTAATATCTGCAATAGTTTGGCCTTACAAAGGGGGGGGATCCTGTGGCACGTAGGGTGGCGTTCGCAAGTCCTAAACGGGATGTTCCTAGGATCAACTTCATGTTGGTTTTACGGCCTTGTTTAGGATCGGCTAACGAGCACCGTGCGTGGCCATCGGCCCAACCTGGAGTAGGATGATCCGATTATGTGGTGAAAACCCTAAATCGTCGTAGATCTCATTAGCTTCATCTTGATCAAGCGGGACCACCAAGTATTCGTACACCCCGTACGGATCATGGGTGGATCGGCTCTTTGAGCCGATTCACGGAGATAACCGAGAGCCGATCGAGGCTCGTATTTAACGTTTACATGTATGCCCTGCGAGGAAACTAAGCGAGGCAATCTCATCACCTTCCGACCGGGTATAGGTCAGGTGGCACGCCCTTGCACTTCGCAACGCCGCGTGTGACCGAGAAGAGCATTGCGGGCCGTCGCTCGGAGGGGTCTCGGCCAGCCGCGGCTCTAGGCTCCCCCGGCTCTACGGTGTTGACAAGGCCGCTGCCCGCCGGTGGGTTTTGGCGGTCAACACATTACGGCACGCCCGGTGGGACAATCGTCTACATCAACCACATCGCCATCTACATCTGAGATGGCGGACGGCACGCCAGTCACATGCGACGAGATCAAAGCCATCCTCGAAGCCGCACTCTTCGGCTCCTCCCACCGAACCCACCCCCATGACGTCAGGGGGAGGGGCTCCACGCCCGAAGGCGCGCTTGAGGAGAGAGATCTCTCCACCCCGTTGAAGGAGCGCACCAAGTCTGCGAAGCATGGGGATCTACCCAAGGGGCTCGGAAGGGAACATGACGGGATCAAGGCAACCCTTGGAGCCGAACTCATCGGCTCCGGCGAGAAGACCCGGCCGCGTGATATCGGGCTTGGTACGAACCCACGCCGGGGCCCGGTGTCGACACGGTGGATCTCAGCCACCCCATAAATCGGCCAAGGTGTTCCTTTGGTGTCAATGTGGCAAGAGCTGCAAGCTACCACGGCAAAGAGGAAACAGAAGCAGCCACTCCCGTGGCAGGGGATGAAGAAGGGGCCGATCCGTGCGGCCAACCCGAGGTGAGGACATGCGGTACCTGGCAAGGGAGGGAATAAGAAGCATGCGGTATCAACACCCACACTCTAAGCACCCTCTCGGCAAATACGAGCAACACCAAGACCGACGTCGGCGCTACGGCGGCGACGAGGAGGAGAATGTACGGTCGATGCCGAGGTCGGAAGAGTACCGCCAACATGGTAGAAGCAACAACGGGTACGGTCGTCGCGCCGAAGGGAGGCCAAGGGGACGGAGTGACATGGATAAGCACTGGGAGTGCCCGTTCTTCAAACATTGCTGGGACTCAGGGATGAGCCGATTGCCAACGATCGAGGACTGCCGGAGTGCAAACAAGGGAAGAAGGGTGCCGCTAACGTGTACGTGGTCAGCCGGCTAGGGCCTTTCCCGCATCGGAACAAGCGTGCTGAGTCCCCTCGAGATGGAAGGGCTCGAGGAGGCTGGAGGACGGTGGCGAAGAATACAAATATCATCAGCCCGAGATGGTGCCACTGATGGGCTCGGCCGTTCCCGGGAGCAAAAAGTCCAGCGTCGGCGTGAGTTGGAAGAAAGCGAAAGATTATACCTGCGCACGCTAAGGAAAGCACGGCCTGATTTGGCCGCCAAAATCCTGCGAACCACTGGACGAGGAAGGTCAGCCACAAAGAAAAGAGTGAGCGCCCCAAACGAGAGAAAAGCCGATGATGAAACATCGGCTGGCACAAATATGGTGTTCATCCTCCCTTCGGAGTTCAATGCCCCGAGGATTAGACGAGACCTCCGTGGCACAACTTGATTGCGGCCCACGGCCGGTTATCTTTGAGAAGCCACGAGACGGGAGCTACGAGGCATCCGAAGGCCCTGTACTTACGAGGGTATATTGATGGGAGGCACATGTAAACGGGATGCTTGGTAGACACCGGAGCGGCGAGTTAACATCATGCCATACTCTATGCTACGTCGGTTGGGACGCTCGAGTTCGGATCTAATCAAGACCAATGTAACGTTGAGCGATTTCAACGGCCAAGCATACGAAGCACGGGGAGTTACGAACGTGGATCGACCGTAGGAAGGAAAACCATCCCTACGGCGTTCTTTATCGTTGATAGCACGAGCAGCTATCTTTGTTTCTTTGGGAAGAGATTGGATCCACGCCAAGCTGCTGCATTCCTTCCACGATGCACCAATGCATAATACGGTGGGATGGTGATGAGGTGGAGGTCGTCCAAGCCGACGACTCGGCTGAAGTCTCAACGGCTGGCATGAATGCATGGGAAGCGGCGGGCCAAGAACCCCTCTCGGGCATCAAATTGGACGGGCTGCGAGCGCATCGATGTAACGAAGGGAAGGGTTAAGCTAGTTTTATCCATTGGCCGACCATGTAGTGTGCAAGTCGGCGAGGCTGATCCTTGTGATCGGCCCCGAGGGATCTGTGGAGGAGCATTACAAGACCTTCAGCGAGCAAACAACGTGGAGGCCGATTCCGATGTCGGCGGGAATATCCTCACCCACCATTACTGCTGGGTTCAACATGTTATCCAACGAGGCCGATACCATCAATTCTCTTGACAGAATCGGCTCGGGAGGGCACCCAGGTATATAAAGTACGAGGGTGTGCAACAGAACCATTTCATCTTCTGTTGATGGGTGTTGGAACATGGGGGGCCGATATACAAGTCGGCCGGAAAAATAAAAAATAAAAATTTTTGGAATTCGGAAAATTTCAGGCATAGCCGATGCAGCAGGCATCGAAAAATTTCAGGCATAGCCGATGCAGCGAGCATTGACTTAAGAGCGAGAGGGGTAGTTCCCTCCAAGGCGCAAGGTTTGGACTAAAGAAGCTCGGGGAGGGCGGCTCGTGCTGGAATTCCCTCATTCTAAAAGAGCCGATTTGTTCTAAATCGGTTGATACGGCGTTGTGAGTTAGAAACCAAGGATGATTGACGTAATCAGCTCGGCTGCTATTCTTACCTTGAAGGCCGGGGGGCAGCTCACTTTGAAGGTCTGCTGCTCGGGGAGCCGATCTCGTTGGGATCGGCCGAACTCTGCACCGCAAGTTACACGAAGAGCGGTGCCTATGTTGCAAAATTGCACCGCAAGTTACCTGAAGAACGGTGCCTATGTTGCAAAATTATCATAGCTTGCTGGATCGGCTGTATGGACCCTCAACGGAAGGGAGGTAATCGGCTGGTGGCCTGCGGGGTAATTCTCTTGGACGAGGGTTGGGCCCGCCCTGAAATCTAAATGGTGATGATCCATCCTTTACCCTCGCCGTGGCTAAGGCTCGGGGGGCAGCTCGCCCTCGAGGTCTAACCAACTCTGTCAAGGTGGGCCCGCTCTTCGTGTCGGCTCGTTCAAAAGACGGTATTTATTGTAGAGGGAAGCTGTCGGAGCTGAACGAGCAGAATTCGGAGAGAATAAGGAAGAGGAGACCGACATTATTTCGGGGAGGTTTGCCGCTAGGTCCAACATGTCATCTTGAATGAGATCTGTGGATTCGCGCGAATAAGGCTTGGACTTGTGTGGCAAGGAGTTTGGGTCTAGATGGATCTATCTCAAAATCTAGTGTGGGAGGCCGGCGCGATGCCATCGGCTTGTTGGGCATGGTCTAGTGTAGCAATCGGCAGAATCGGGAGGGAAGACAATCGGCTAAATTATCATAAATGGAATCGGCAAAATCGAGTTGGGGAATTTCTTCATTGATGAGCCAGATTTCTTACGGAGAAGAGCTGATTGCCCTCAAAAGAGAAGACCAGGGGGATACATTGCCCCGTGCGCTACTCGCTAGTCCTATGCTAAGACCCTATCTAGGGGCCGCTGCTGCCCTCGTCGTCGTCGTCGTCACCGTCGTCGCCACCGCCGGTGCTACTCCCCGCCGGCTCGTCGTCGGCTGCTCCGGCGGCCGCCGATAGGACCCTCGTCGTCTTCGTCCTCTTCGTCGGCGTCGTCGTCCTTGTCGGCGTCGCTGAAGTTCCCGGGCCGGAGGTGGCGGCGTTTGGCCGGCGGCTCATCGGAGGAGCCGTCTTCATCCTCTTCCTCCTCTCCCTCTTCCTTCACCTCCTCGGAGGTGGTGAAGTCCGCCCGGGAGAGGCGGTCGTCTTCGCTCTCCACCACCGCTTCCTCGCCGGCAAGGAAGCGGAGATCGCTCTCCCGTCGGTGCGGGATTTGTCATCCTCGGACCGAGACGGAGGAGTCATGGTCCTCTTTGTCCCACTTTGTCGGGGCAAGGATGTCGTACGCCGCTTGCGTCCCCACGAGGGCGTCGACTCTCGGATTGGAGAGGACACGTGGGAAGGATCCGACGAAGAGGAAGAGGAAGAGGAAGAGGACATGGTTGCGAGAGGAGGGTTTTTGGAGTGCCCTTGCGGAAGGGGAAAAGAAGAGAGCTGTTCGCTGCGGCTAAATAAAAGGAGGTGGGGGTTTTTAATTTCCGAGCGGTTCTCGAGGACATGGTGCCAAAGCTGTCAAATCGTGCGAGAGAAGTTGGGAAGGCAAGTCGTCATGATGAGGCATGCTGCGACGGTTACTGCTCTGCCGTGATATGACCCCTACGGGGAAAAAAGCGAGTGGTTTTGAAATTACCATTACCAAAACCAGGGGGCATGTGTTATCACCGGATTTTGGCTAAATCGGGGAGGTGGGCCGCGATCAAGATGGGCTTAGAAGATTACATATGAAAGATCTATGAAGCGGCCTCGCACGGAGAAGTTGGGCTGGTTAGCCCGTGTATCTTAGTAGAATAAATTATGTATCGATTTAGAAGTTAGAGTTTATCTCGTGCACGGTTTAGTGCACATCCACATTAGAA
>NC_061511.1:61950179-61993293 GCF_022539505.1 Lolium rigidum
GTGGATCGAGGCAAAGCCAGTGAGAAAGGCCGACGGTGCTACGGCACTCAAATTTGTCTGCAGCCTCGTGACGAGATTCGGCATCCCGCACAGCATAATCACAGATAATGGCACAAACTTCGCTCAAGGAGAATTGAAGGATTACTGCCATGACATGGGGATCCGACTAGACTTAGCATCAGTGGCTCATCCACAGTCCAATAGTCAGGTCGAAAGAGCTAATGGACTCCTCTTATCCGGAATAAAGCCACGCCTTGAAGAACCGCTGCGCCGCGCAGCCGGAGCTTGGGCTGAGGAGTTAGACTCCGTCCTGTGGAGTTTACGAACTACCCCCAACGAGTCAACGGGATTCACTCCGTTCTTCACGGTATACGAATCCGAGCTGTGCTCCCTTCCGACATCATCCACGATTCACCGCGAGTTTCCGCCTATGATGAAGAAACCGCCGACGAGGCCGAGACAACTATACGTGGACACCGATCGAAGAAGCTCGGAACTTAGCAGGACCAACGCTCCACCATTTACCGGCGAGAGCTTGATGGCGTGTATTTCACACGTTCGTTGGGCAACCCCAAGAGGAAGGTATGATGCGCACGGCGAGCAAGTTTTCCCTCGAGAAAGAAACCAAGGTTTATCGAACCGGGAGGAGCCAAGAAGCACGTTGAAGGTTGATGGCGGCGGGATGTAGTGCGGCGCAACACCGAGGATTCCGGCGCCAACGTGGAACCTGCACAACACAACCAAAGTACTTTGCCCCAACGAAACGGTGAGGTTGTCAATCTCACCGGACTTGCTGTAACAAAGGATTAACCGTATTGTGTGGAAGATGATTGTTTGCGAGAGAAAATAGTAAAACAAGTATTGCGGCAGATTTGTATTTCGGTATTAAAAGAATGGACCGGGGTCCACGAGTTCACTAGAGGTGTCTCTCCCATAAGATAAAAGCATGTTGGGTGAACAAATTACGGTCGGGCAATTGACAAATAGAGAGGGCATAACAATGCACATACATGACATGATAAGTATAGTGAGATTTAATTGGGCATTACGACAAAGTACATAGACCGCCATCCAAGCTGCATCTATGCCTAAAAAGTCCACCTTCGAGGTTATCATCCGAACCCCCTCCGGTATTAAGTTGCAAAGCAACGAGACAATTGCATTAAGTATGGTGCGTAATGTAATCAACAACTACATCCTCGGACATAGCGCCAATGTTTTATCCCTAGTGGCAACGGCACAACACAACCTTAGAACTTTCTGTCCATTGTCCCGGGTGTCAATGCGAGGCATGAACCCACTATCGAGCATAAATACTCCCTCTTGGAGTTAAAAGTAAAAACTTGGCAGAGCCTCTACTAGTAACGGAGAGCATGCAAGATCATAAACAACACATATGTAATAACTTGATAATTAACATGACATGGTATTCTCTATCCATCGGATCTCGACAAACACAACATAGAGTATTACAGATAGATGATCTTGATCATGTTAGGCAGCTCACAAGATCCAACAATGAAGCACAATGAGGAGAAGACAACCATCTAGCTACTTGCTATGGACCCATAGTCCGGGGGTGAACTACTCACTCATCACTCCGGAGGCGACCATGGCGGTGTAGAGTCCTCCGGGAGATGAATCCCCTCTCCGGCGGGGTGCGGAGGAGATCTCGAGAATCCCCGAGATGGGATCGGCGGCGGCGGCGTCTGCGGAAGGTTTTCCGTATCGTGGTTTTTCGCATCGGGGGTTTCGCGACGGAGGCTTTAAGTAGGCGGAAGGGCGAGTCGGGGGCCGGACGAGGGGGCCACACCATAGGGCGGCGCGGGCCCCCACGGGCCGCGCCGCCATGTGGTGTCGCCACCTCGTGGCCCCACTTCGTATGTTCTTCGGTCTTCGGAAGCTCGGTGGAAAAATAGGCCCACTGGGTCTTCGTTTCGTCCAATTCCGAGAATATTTCGTTACTAGGATTTCGAAACCAAAAACAGCGAGAAAACGAGAGCGGCACTTCGGCATCTTGTTAATAGGTTAGTTCCGAGAAAATGCACGAATATGACATAAAGTGTGCATAAAACATGTAGGTATCATCAATAATATGGCATAGAACATAAGAAATTATCGATACGTCGGAGACGTATCAGCATCCCCAAGCTTAGTTACTGCTCGTCCCGAGCGAGGTAAAACGATAACAAAGATAATTTACGAAGTGATATGCCATCATAACCTTGATCATACTATTTGTAAACATATGTAGTGAATGCAGCGATCAAAACAATGGTAATGACATGAGTAAACAAGTGAATCATATAGCAAAGACTTTTCATGAATAGTACTTCAAGACAAGTATTAATAAGTCTTGCATAAGAGTTAACTCATAAAGCAATAAATCAAAGTAAAGGCATTGAAGCAACACAAAGGAAGATTAAGTTTCAGCGGTTGCTTTCAACTTGTAACATGTATATCTCATGGATAATAGTCAACATAGAGTAATATAACAAGTACAATATGCAAATATGTAGGAATCAATGCACGGTTCACACAAGTGTTTGCTTCTTGAGGTGGAGAGAGATAGGTGAGCTGACTCAACATAAAAGTAAAGAGAATGGTCCTTCAAAGAGGAAAGCATCGATTGCTATATTTGTGCTAGAGCTTTTATTTTGAAAACATGAAACAATTTTGTCAACGGTAGTAATAAAGCATATGAGTTATGTACATTATATCTTACAAGTTGCAAGTCTCATGCATAGTATACTAATAGTGCCCGCACCTTGTCCTAATTAACTTGGACTACCGGATCTTTGCAATGCACATGTTTTAACCAAGTGTCACAATGGGGTACCTCCATGCCGCTCTGTACAAAGGTCTAAGGAGAAAGCTCGCATTTTGGATTTCTCGCTTTTGATTATTCTCAACTTAGACATCCATACCGGGACAACATGGACAACGAGATAATGGACTCCTCTTTAATGCATAAGCATGTGGCAACAATTATTATTCTCATATGAGATTGAGGATATGTGTCCAAGCTGAAACTTCCACCATGAATCATGGCTTTAGTTAGCGGCCCAAAGTTCTTCTCTAACAACATGCATGCTCCAACCATAAAGGTGGTAGATCTCTCTTACTTCGGACAAGACGGACATGCATAGCAACTCACATGATATCCAACAAAGAATAGTTGATGGCGTCCCCGAAACATGGTTATCGCACAACAAGCAACTTAATAAGAGATAAAGTGCATAAGTACATATTCAATACCACAATAGTTTTTAAGCTATTTGTCCCATGAGCTATATATTGCAAAGGTGAATGATGGAATTTTAAAGGTAGCACTCAAGCAATTTACTTTGGAATGGCGGATAAATACCATGTAGTAGGTAGGTATGGTGGACACAAATGGCATAGTGGTTGGCTCAAGTATTTTGGATGCATGAGAAGTATTCCCTCTCGATACAAGGTTTAGGCTAGCAAGGTTATTTGAAACAAACACAAGGATGAACGGTACAGCAAAACTCACATAAAAGACATATGGTAAACATTATAAGACTCCATACCGTCTTCCTTGTTGTTCAAAACTCAATACTAGATGTTATCTAGACTCTAGAGAAACCAAATATGCAAACCAAATTAGCAAGCTCTAAGTATTTCTTCATTAATGGGTGCAAAGTATATGATGCAAGAGCTTAAACATGAGCACAACAATTGCCAAGTATCACATTATCCAAGACATTATAGCATTTTACTACATGTATCATTTTCCAATTCCAACCATATAACAATTTAACGAAGAAGAAACTTCGCCATGAATACTATGAGTAGAGCCTAAGGACATATTTGTCCATATGCTACAGCGGAGCGTGTCTCTCTCCCATAAAGTGAATGCAAGGATCCATTTTATTCAAACAAAACAAAAAACAAAAACAAACCGACGCTCCAAGCAAAGTACATAAGATGTGACGGAATAAAAATATAGTTTCGGGGGAGGAACACTGATAATGTTGTCGATGAAGAAGGGGATGCCTTGGGCATCCCCAAGCTTAGACAGCTTGAGTCTTCTTAAAATATGCGGGGGTGAACCACCGGGGCATCCCCAAGCTTAGAGCTTTCACTCTCCTTGATCATATTGCATCATACTCCTCTCTTGATCCTTGAAAACTTCCTCCACACCAAACTCGAAACAACTCATTAGAGGGTTAGTGCATAATAAAAATTCACATGTTCGAGAGGTGACACAATCATTCTTAACACTTCTGGACATTGCATAAAGCTACTTGGACATTAATGGATCAAAGAAATTCATCCAACATAGCAAAAGAGGCAATGCGAAATAAAAGACAGAATCTGTCAAAACAGAACAGTCCGTAAAGATGGATTTTATTAGGCCACCAGACTTGCTCAAACGAAAATGCTCAAATTGAATGAAAGTTGCGTACATATCTGAGGATCATGCTCGTAAATTGGCTTAATTTTCTGAGCTACCTACAGGGAGATAGACCCAGATTCGTGACGAGCAAAGAAATGCTGGAACTGCGCGAGTAATCCAAATCTAGTACTTACTTTTCTATCAAAGACTTTACTTGGCACAACAAAACATCAAAACTAAGATAAGGAGAGGTTGCTACAGTAGTAAACAACTTCCAAGACACAAATATAAAACAAAAATACTGGAGTAAAAACATGGGTTGTCTCCCATAAGCGCTTTTCTTTAACGCCTTTCGGCTAGGCGCGAAAGTGTATCTCAAGTAACATCGAGAGATGAAGCATCAACATCATAATTTGTTCTAATGATAGAATCATAAGGTAACTTCATTCTCTTTCTAGGGAAGTGTTCCATACCTTTCTTGAGAGGAAATTGATATTTAATATTACCTTCCTTCATATCAATAGTAGCACCAACGGTTCGAAGAAAAGGTCTTCCCAATATAATGGGGCAAGATGCATTGCATTCAATATCCAAGACAACAAAATCAACGGGGACAAGGTTATTGTTAACCATAATATGAACATTATCAACTTTCCCCAAAGGTTTCTTTTTAGCATTATCGGCGAGATTAACATCCAGATAACGAGTTTTTCAATGGTGGCAAGTCAAGCATATCATAGACTTTTTTAGGCATAACAGAAATACTTGCACCAAGATCACATAAAGCATTACAATCAAAATCTTTAACTCTCATCTTAATGATGGGCTCCCAACCATCCTCTAGCTTTCTAGGAATAGAAGTTTCAAGTTTTAGTTTTTCTTCTCTAGCTTTTATGAGAGCATTTGTAATATGTTTTGTGAAAGCCAAGTTTATAGCGCTAGCATTGGGACTTTTAGCAAGTTTTTGTAAGAACTTTATAACTTCAGAGATGTGGCAATCATCAAAATCTAAATCATTACAATCTAAAGCAATGGGATTATCATCCCCAAGGTTGGAAAAAATTTCAGCGGTTTTATCACAAGCGGTTTCGACGGTTTTAGCGGTTTCAGGTAATTTTGCGCGCTTTGCACTAGGAGTAGAAGCATTGCCAACACCAATTATTTCACCATTGATAGTAGGAGGTGCAGCAACATATGAATCATTAGCTTTGCTAGTGGTGGTAATAGTCCAAACTTTAGCTACATTTTCCTTTTTAGCTAGTTTTTCATTTTCTTCTCTATCCCACCTAGCACGCGAGTTCAGCCATTAATCTTATATTCTCATTAATTCTAACTTGGATGGCATTTGCTGTAGTAACAATTTTATTTTCAATATCCCTATTAGGCATAACTTTTGATTTCAAAAGATCAACATCGGAGGCAAGACTATCAACTCTAGAAACAAGAATATCAATTTTATTGAGCTTTTCCTCAACAGATGTGTTAAAGGCGGTTTGTGTACTAATAAATTCTTTAAGCATGGCTTCAAGTCCAGGGGGTGGATTCCTATTGTTGTTGTAAGAATTCCCATAAGAATTAGCATAACCGTTACCATTATTATAAGGATATGGCCTATAGTTATTACTAGAATTGTTAGATAAGCATTGTTGTTGAAATTATTATTTTTAATGAAGTTTACATCAACATGTTCTTCTTGGGCAACCAATGAAGCTAATGGAACATTATTAGGATCAACATTAGTCCTATCATTCGCAAGCATAGACATAATAGCATCAACCTTATCATTCAAGGAAGAGGATTCTTCAACAGAATTTACCTTCTTACCTTGTGGAGCTCTTTCAGTGTGCCATTCAGAGTAATTAATCATCATATTATCAAGGAGCTTTGTTGCTTCACCAAGAGTGATGGACATAAAGGTACCTCCAGCAGCTGAATCCAATAAATTCCGCGAAGAAAAATTTAGTCCTGCATAGAAGGTTTGGATGATCATCCAAGTAGTCGATCCATGGGTTGGGCAATTTTTAACCGAGAGATTTCATTCTTTCCCAAGCTTGAGCAACATGTTCATTATCCAATTGTTTAAAATTCATTATGCTACTCCTCAAAGATATAATTTTAGCAGGGGGATAATATCTACCAATAAAAGCATCCTTGCATTTAGTCCAGGAATCAATACTATTCTTAGGCGAGAGATAGCAACCAATCTTTAGCTCTTCCTCTTAATGAGAAAGGGAACAATTTTAATTTTATAATGTCACCATCTACATCTTTATATTTTTGCATTTCACATAGTTCAACAAAATTATTGAGATGGGCAGCAGCATCATCGGAACTAACACCGAGAAAATTGCTCTCGCATAACAAGATTTAGTAAAGCGAGGTTTAATTTCAAAGAATTCTGCTTGTAGTAGCGAGGTGGAGCAATAGGTGTGCATAAGAAATCATTATTATTTGTGCTAGTGAAGTCACACAACTTAGTATTTTCGGGGTTGGCCATTTTAGCAATAGTAAATAAAGCAAACTAGATAAAGTAAATGCAAGTAAACTAATTTTTTTGTGTTTTTGATATAGCAAACAAGACGGTAAATAAAGTAAAGCTAGCAACTAATTTTTTTATGTTTTGATATAATGCAGCAAACAAAGTAGTAAATAAAATAAAGCAAGACAAAAACAAAGTAAAGAGATTGAGAAGTGGAGACTCCCCTTGCAGCGTGTCTTGATCTCCCCGGCAACGGCGCCGGAAAAAGAGCTTGATGGCGTGTATTTCACACGTTCGTTGGGCAACCCCAAGAGGAAGGTATGATGCGCACGGCGGCAAGTTTTCCCTCGAGAAAGAAACCAAGGTTTATCGAACCGGGAGGAGCCAAGAAGCACGTTGAAGGTTGATGGCGGCGGGATGTAGTGCGGCGCAACACCGGGGATTCCGGCGCCAACGTGGAACCTGCACAACACAACCAAAGTACTTTGCCCCAACGAAACGGTGAGGTTGTCAATCTCACCGGACTTGCTGTAACAAAGGATTAACCGTATTGTGTGGAAGATGATTGTTTGCGAGAGAAAATAGTAAAACAAGTATTGCGGCAGATTTGTATTTCGGTATTAAAAGAATGGACCGGGGTCCACGGTTCACTAGAGGTGTCTCTCCCATAAGATAAAAGCATGTTGGGTGAACAAATTACGGTCGGGCAATTGACAAATAGAGAGGGCATAACAATGCACATACATGACATGATAAGTATAGTGAGATTTAATTGGGCATTACGACAAAGTACATAGACCGCCATCCAAGCTGCATCTATGCCTAAAAAGTCCACCTTCGGGTTATCATCCGAACCCCCTCCGGTATTAAGTTGCAAAGCAACGAGACAATTGCATTAAGTATGGTGCGTAATGTAATCAACAACTACATCCTCGGACATAGCGCCAATGTTTTATC
This sequence comes from Lolium rigidum, assembly GCF_022539505.1. NCBI lineage: Eukaryota > Viridiplantae > Streptophyta > Magnoliopsida > Poales > Poaceae > Lolium > Lolium rigidum. The sequence goes on from NC_061511.1 coordinate 61,957,979, forward strand.
CCTAGTGGCAACGGCACAACACAACCTTAGAACTTTACATCCTTTGTCCCGAGTGTCAATGCGGGCATGAACCCACTATCGAGCATAAATACTCCCTCTTGGAGTTAAAAGTAAAAACTTGGCCGAGCCTCTACTAGTAACGGAGAGCATGCAAGATCATAAACAACACATATGTAATAACTTGATAATTAACATGACATGGTATTCTCTATCCATCGGATCCCGACAAACACAACATAGAGTATTACGGATAGATGATCTTGATCATGTTAGGCAGCTCACAAGATCCAACAATGAAGCACAATGAGGAGAAGACAACCATCTAGCTACTGCTATGGACCCATAGTCCGGGGGTGAACTACTCACTCATCACTCCGGAGGCGACCATGGCGGTGTAGAGTCCTCCGGGAGATGAATCCCCTCTCCGGCGGGGTGCGGAGGAGATCTCCGAGAATCCCCGAGATGGGATCGGCGGCGGCGGCGTCTCGGAAGGTTTTCCGTATCGTGGTTTTTCGCATCGGGGGTTTCGCGACGGAGGCTTTAAGTAGGCGGAAGGGCGGAGTCGGGGGCCGGACGAGGGGCCACACCATAGGGCGGCGCGGGCCCCCCCTGGGCCGCGCCGCCATGTGGTGTCGCCACCTCGTGGCCCCACTTCGTATGTTCTTCGGTCTTACGGAAGCTCACGTGGAAAAATAGGCCCACGGGTCTTCGTTTCGTCCAATTCGAGAATATTTCGTTACTAGGATTTACGAAACCAAAAACGGCGAGAAAACGAGGCGGCACTTCGGCATCTTGTTAATAGGTTAGTTCCAGAAAATGCACGAATATGACATAAAGTGTGCATAAAACATGTAGGTATCATCAATAATATGGCATAGAACATAAGAAATTATCGATACGTCGGAGACGTATCAAAGCTCCGGCGCTATCATAGCCGTCGAGTCCGGAATCGCTCGTTCATGGCCGGAGACCTGGTTCTCCGCCTTCGCCAGGTGAAAGATCACAAGTTGCAATCTCCATGGGAAGGACCCTTCGTCGTTAGCAAAGTGCTTCACAATGGATCGTACTACCTTGTCGATTTCCGAGAGTTAAAGGATAGACCTGCCAACTGGCGCCGGAAACGCAAAAGGGAGGATCCGGGTGACATCTACGACGAAACAGAACGTCCTTGGAACATTGCACAGCTACGTCCTTTCCACACTTAGCGCCTTGCGCATTACATACTTTGTAATATATATGATACATGATCAATAAAATAAAGCTTTTGGTTCACTCTTAGAGTCTTTTGCCTCCTTTATTTTTTCATTTCTGGATCGTGTATGTTTTCCGACTAAAACCGCAAAGCTGGATCTTTCCGCCTAGGCGTGTATGAAAGTTGTGATTTTCAAAATCGTCCTTTAGGACGTAAGCTTAAGTTTTCTGGTGGAAAAGTTTTTCGTTGCGAACTCGTGGATTCCTGGCAGCGATTTCTGGCACCTAGGCTGGGGGCTTGTTTCCGCGGTTATGGACGGACGCCATTGGGCTTCGTCGCCACAGGCGACGTCTCCGGCCAAAGGTCTTCCGGCTCGTGGAAGGTCAAATGAGAAAGCCGGAATTAATAAGCCAGCACTTGCTTTTAACAAACGAAACATGCAAATAATATAATGGATAGCAGGATAAGTTTTCTCCGCCCATGCATATGTGTTTCGTCCCTAGCTACTTAAGAATTTAAGTTATGTTACAAACCCTCACTGGGGCCAAAATGATGCATTGTTTTTTCCCGCAGGAATAAAGTTTTCACTCCTCCTTAGCCGGAGAAGTTTTGCCTTTTGGGTCCCCTTCCTCGGCATCCTCGGTCGGAGACGACACGTCCTCATCACTTTCTTCTTCCTCTTTCGAAGCTACAGCGCTTTCCTTGGGTTCCTCTTGGGGAGCATCCTTGGAGCTGGTCCAGGTATACTGGGTTCCGGATTCCGCAGGTCGCGCCTCCGCGTCGCGCTCCTTTTGTAGTTCGGCTTCGAGGGGCTCGTCCGCCGGAAGAACGACCTTGTCGTAGAATTCTTCATGCCGGATCCTGCGCGCGATGCGTGTATCGTAGCCGCTAACTGCATCCAGGAGCGCATTAACATCCGCATCCGGAGGAACGCCTGTGGTTACCTGCTCAAGATCAAGCTCCGAGTTATGTGCTAAGCACATAGTTAAGGTCATTGCAGCTGCGCCTCGGGCTGATGATGCTTGTAGATCCGTCACCAGCTCCGGAAGAACGTCCATCTTTTTAACAAGTTTGCGAACGTTGCAAGTGCGACTCCTCTTGATGGATAAATTGTGGCATATCTTGCGGGAGGCGGAGATGAGATCTTTGAAATCATCGCCTGCAAGTTGAAGAAGGTCGTCCCGGGGGAACAAATTCCGACGTTTTTCCGGGTATCCAAGCGGCTCTACACGAGATAATCAGATATAAGTATGCAGATTGAGCACAAAAAAAAAGAGCAGACATCTAGATAAGGTTCCGGTATAGTACCCATGATGTTTTCGTTGAGCAAGTCCCAATGAAGTTCTGCGGTCTCCATATATTTCCGGAGCCCATTGAGTTCTTTCTGCTGCCTCTTGATGGTCTCGCTGTCAGCATTTCTCTTCAACAAAAATTCACCCTTCTCCCTGATCAGTTCGGGAGTTTTTCTCCGCCAGCTGTTTCTCGGCCTGCTCCCTTTGTTGTTCCGCCTCCATTAGTTTCGTCTCCAATTCTTGGTACGAGGAGCGCAGGTTCTCAAGTTCCGAGGAGGCTGTGACAAGGGAAGAGGATGCGCCTATAATAACATAAGTCAAAAACAAGTTCAAAGTCGGAACGTGAATTAATGACGAGAAAAGGGCGGAAGCCAACCTTGGGCGTCCGCCAGTTGTTTGTTCAGTTCTGCATTTTCATTTTTCAGAGTTCGGATATTTTCCGCCTGACTCAGGGTAACGCGGCGCTGAAGGGCAATGTTTTTGTGCAGCTCGTAATGCAGCGCCTGCTGTTCCTGTAAAATATAGACAGAGCAGGAGTAAAAATTCCGCCTGTAACAGTGGTTTCCTTCGAAGCATTATTGCCGGAACCTTTCCGCCATAGTGCTTGGGGGCTACTGTTTCAATTCAAAAAACCTTCCCAGAAGTAATCTTTATCTAAGCATTTAAGCGCTAACTAGTTTTTAAGTTTCCGCCTACATGCTTGGGGGCTACTGGGGAGTACCTTTTGCTTGCAGATGAGTTTGTCGAAGAACTGGCCAACATCCTTCTTGAAGTCCTGAATCTCCAACGTGGCGACATCAGGTTTCCCCCAGGCGTTGTTCAGCATGGCGTTGAGCAAGTCTTGCTCAAGCTCCCATTTCTCCGCCTCAGTAAGTTTGTTGAAAAACTTAGTCGCATATGCCTTGGGGGTGGAAGTGAGGTCAGTCGGATCTCCAAAGTTCTTCGGAAATACGACGACATCGCCAGCACCGGCTCCGGCTCTCTCGGAAGAAGTGACCTCAGTCTCTCCTTGGCCTTGTACGTCTGTTTCATTTTGGGCAGGGCCTTTGGCCTTAGGATCTTCTCCGCCCACCTTTTCGCTGCTAATCGGAACTATTTCCGGTGGAGTGCTTGCAGCAGGAGGGGGAGATTGATCAGCTTGAGGAGGGGACGGCTGGGGAGCGGTGTGAGATGCGCTTGGCGGAGCTGGAGTAGTAGGACCAACAGCCGGAGACTTTTTCATGTATTTGGTAATGGGTTCTTGGCTGGTGGTCCGCGTGGCGGCGGTACTCGGATTCCTGCAAACAAGTGAAAGGGATCAAATAAGAAATAACTTCGTCAAAATAGAGATGCACCATATTCGGAAACTTACGGGGTGCCGGGGATGATGGGGTGCGAGCGTCTGCCAGCTGTTGAAAGCATTTTCAGACGTTCACGTTCCGCTTTCTTCGAGTTTAGCGTAGGTGGCTTTACGGTCTTGGGTTTCTTGGCGGAGGCCTCGCCGCTAGCTCCGGCTTCTGAGCCGGAAGCTTTGGCGCGGGGACGCTTCGAAGGTCGAGGGGCCGCCTTGCGGGGTGCTTGTTCCTCTTCCTCCTCTTCGTCTTCCGGAACCTCCTCCGCCGCGTCGCCGCTGACAGGGACACGAAGAATGGTGCGAAAGTTTTCCTCCGCCAAAGTATCGAGCTGGGGGGAATATGTGTAAAGGTTAAAGTTAACATCCCAAAAACTTGTCAAGTTTGAAGTAACGAAGGAAACAGAGCTTACCGGAGGACACTGGTTGTTTGTGTAGATATCCTTGATCAGTTCCGGGACCGGTTGGCCCCGGCCTATCTTCACGAGCGTTTTGATTCTCCTTTTGAGGGAGTCAGCCGGAAGGTCGTAGCGGGTAGCTCGGAGCAGGTCGTTCGCCCCGGTGTATGCGCAGATTAATCGTGCGTTATGCCGCAGTGGCTAGATCCGCCGGGTGAACCAGCTAAGAGTAAGTTGAGCTCCGGTTAGCCCGTCGTGGACTAACCAAGATATTCTCCGCGCCGCTTTCTCCAGGATAGGAGTCTGGGCGAGTGAGGGAACGAAGCTCCAGCTCGCGAGTTCTTCCGGAGGCTCGTTGATGAACTTGGGAAGACCGTTGTGGATGTCCGGAACTGAAGCGTTCTTTTCATAGAACCATCCGGCGTTCCAGTACCGGACGGATTCGTGCGGGTCATGTGGTGGATACATGCGTCCAGGTCGGAGCATGAACGTCATGCTCCCACAGTTCACCATTGCTTTGTCCTTCGTCTCCTTCTTCACTCGGAAGAAAAACTGCCATAACTTGACATCTGGTCGGATTCCAAGATGCCCTTCGCAAAGTGTTGCAAAGTTGGAGAGGAGGAGATATGAGTTTGGGCAGATGTTGTGGGGCTGGAGCCCATACGTGTTGAGGACGGAGAGGAAAAACTCCGAACAGGGGAGCGACAATCCGCGATCCACCCAAGCCTTAGTCATAACTACTTCACCGGCTCCGGGCTTGGGGACGTCGGTATCGCGTATGAAGCTCCAGTGGGCGGAAATCATACCCTCGTTCTGGAGCTCTCTAAGCTCCACGTCGGTGGTTTCACAGGGCCACCATTGACCCCGTTCTCCTTCGCGGATCCGAGCCTTGGAAGCTTTCTTGTGTTCCACCTCCTGCACTTTGGCGGCCATTCTCGCTTGACCCTCGAGTTCTTCTTGAAGCTCTTTGAGGGTGGGGATCCGGCCTGGATTGGTGCTGGAAGATGCGGAAAATGGTTGAGCTAGCCGGATGTCGGAAACATATCGTGGTAGATATGCTATGGGATCCGGACAGATTGGTTCTAATGGATTTGGATCCGGGCTACTCGGAGAACTACCAGAACAGTGCGATGAATCAAGTGGCATGCTTCCGGCTGCACCCATGCAAATTATTTGAGTAACCGGAATCTACCCTACACTTCTTCTCCTACAGGGCCGGCACACTTACCGTTAATGGCGCGGTGGTTCCGTGGGACGCCGGTGAGGTTGTGATGGCCGGACTTGCAGCGTTGCGCCTCAGAAGACCACGAATCGGCGGCGGAGGAGAAATCCCGATCAAACGCACAGATCTCAGGTCGAGGGAGGCCTTGGAGTGGCGGCGGGAGAAGCTCCCCGTGCGTGAGGTCGCCGGAGTTTAGATCTGGCGGGCGGCGCGACGCGAGGAGGAAGAAGAAGAGAGAGATGCGGTGAAAGAATGAGAAGTTACCGCGCGTGAGGGATATTTATAGACCTCGCGCGGAGATTCGTGTTTCGGATCCAATGTTGGAAACTGAACGGTATCGCCGTTGGATGCTTGACGCGTGTCTTAGGTTAAAAGCGGTAAAATGACGTCGAGGTAATTTATCTGCGCGTTCCCGAAATTTCCGGCTAAAGATTCGCATCTCTGAAAATTTAGCACGAGAAAGGAGGAAGTTTGGCACGGGGAAAATGGAAACTCCGTTACATTATCATTGTTGAAGGACAGATGATTTCCGAAAAGAGGATGTCGGAAACCAGTAAGGTTTGGAAGCTCTTCAAGATTCTCTTCGGTTCCGGGTTAATTGAAGCTGGAAGAATGATGAATCTCGGAGAACTTCGGGGGCTACTGTTGTGGGTATACTTTATGGGTATATCAACGACATGGCCTAGATCCGGCAAGCCCGGGTGGCCCACAGACGGTGATGGTGGCATGTGGCCCATCGGGCGGCCCAATTGCTTGTTGATCATGAAGGATGAAGTCCAGCCCAGGAACGAGGAGCCGGATCTCAACCGACCTACGAAGAAGGCCGGATCCGTGGAGGCCCATAAAGTATCCGGATCCAGCACGGCCAAGAAGGGAGGCGGATCCTTGACGTACACGGCAAGATATTGTACCGTAGTTAGGCAACTTGTGCTCCGGCTAGGACTCTCCATGTAAACCCTAGATCCGTGCGCCTTTATAAGCCGGATCTCGGGAGCCCTAGAGGCACAACCACAACTCAATGTAACAACGCGAAAGCGCCCAGATAATTCCAGACAAGCAGCAGTAGGCCCTGTCTTCGTGCAGGTGTTCCGAAGCTGGGTAAATCGCGTACCACCGTCCCGAGTGCACTCCGCCCTATGGCCCCTACTTCTTCTCCCCCTCGTGAGGATCCCTCTTCTGGGGTACCGTCGAATAGGAAACGACACATACCATGGGCCTGGGTGTTTCTTCCTCTCACAGACCGGTACCCTCGTGCCGGCGTGGCTGATATTGAGTTAGTTTGTAATAAAAAAGATTCTGATACGCGACCAGCCCCAATACTTGGATCTTGGAAGACCTATGCTGGACGATTGAATCGGGGAAGGTGCTAGTGATGAAAACGTCTCCAGATTGAATAAGTCAGAATAAGGAGCTAAACACCTAAAATATATGATAGTGATATATAACAGAATATCAAAATCTACTTTGGTTTCCTTTCCCCTCATAAATAGTGATGCATGTAAGTGCAGGTTGATGCATGTCCATCCCCTAGCATTGTCCACAAGGAATACATCATAATAAGCCAAAAATAGTTACAACACAAGTCCTAGGTAACACGGCGAGAACAAAACAAAAGACTACATAGTCACACAAGGGCAAGGAATCGAGTGATGGGGGGAACAAGAGCACAAGAGATACAAAGGGCAGAGAAGGTCGAATAAGACTTAGGTGCGGCGTACTAATAATAATAATAATAATAATAATAATAATAATAATAATAATAATAATCCCTTAAGCATTGCGCAAAGGAAGGCGCAAATAAGCATAGCCCATATGTTGGTTTATTCCAATAATCCAGTCAACACGGAAAGTGAAAGAAAAGAAATCATATCCTAACTCTAATTTCGGTAATCTCTAATGATTGCCACTAGTAGGAAAAGCCTCATCAGTGGCGCACGAAAATTTGATTCTGTGGCGCACGGGTGGTGCGCCACAGAAAGGTCGCCACAAAAATAAGCTTTCTGTGGCGCACCTGGTCGTGCGCCACGAAATAAGGTTTACGTGGCGCACTTGTTCTTAGGTGCGCCACGGAAAAGCGTGCGCCACGGAATTGCTTCTTAGTGCGCCACGGAATTTGCTTGTATTATACACGATTTTGTGCTGCCTGCTATACATATGCGGTTTATACACGGCAATACGGATACACAATACGGATACACGAGGTTATATACAGCAACATTCAGATATAATATAAATATCATGTACATTGCACGGATATAACATAGACATCATCATCACATTACTTAGAGCCCGATCGAGATACATATATAGTGGCAAGTGTCAAATGTTTTGCATACAACTCTTAATTCATACAAAATTCACAATTTCGAGATACAAAGTAGTCTTCATCCGGTTCCTCCTTTGCTCCGTCATCTCTACCCACCGGGCTCGCTTGCATCGGGGTCCTTCCATCCAGTTCCTACTATGATGAAAATGGAAGAAAGTGAGACCAACAAGTATCCGATGCACAAGAGAAATGGAATAAATGCCTCATACATTGTTGGTCAACACAAATATTAACATTCGAGGTACGGTGTAAGTGAGACCAAGTCCGATGCACAAGAGATTGATATTTGTGCTATCTTACCGAGCTCACTTACGCCGCCCCAGAGTGTACGGTGACCAAACATTTTAATCATCGGCATTTTGAAAATGTCAAAGCAAATGGAATGACAAAATGGAATAAGTGCCTCATACATTGTTGGTCAACACAAATATTAACATTTAGGGATGGCGTCGGTGAGACCAAGTCCGATGCACAAGAGATTGATATTTGTGCTATCTTACCGAGCTCACTTACGCCACCCCCAAGTGTACGGTGACCAACATTTTAATCATCGGCATTTTGAAAATACCAAAGCAAATGGAATGACAAGGGCCTCATACTTTGTTGGTCGAAACAAATATTAACATTCCGGGACGGAGTTAGCGAGCCAGGTAGGATGCACAAGAGATTGATATTTGTGCAATCACACGAGGCTCACTAACACCGCCCACGAGTGTACGGTGACCAAGCATTTTAATCATCGGCATTTTGAAAATCTCAAAGCAAATGGAATGACAAAATGGAATAAGTGCCTCATACATTGTTGGTCAACACAAATATTAACATTTAGGGATGGTGTAAGCGAGGCCGAGGTAGGATGCACAAGAGATTGATATTTGTGCTATCTTACCGGGCTCACTTACGCCACCCCGAGTGTACGGTGACCAAACATTTTAATCATCGGCATTTTGAAAATCTCAAAGCAAATGGAATGACAAAATAGAATATGTGCCTCATACATTGTTGGTCAACACAAATACTTTGCGGAAGGGCCCCCTTTCCCCGGTCGGCGTTCCGTCAACGGGTGCTTGACGACACAACAACGCCGATCTGCATCTCCGGCGCAGAACCACGCCGGTCCCTCGCTGTCCGGTGAACGAGTCCTTGATGCAAAGACCGTGCCGGCCTGCCCGGCATTATGCCGGGCCGTGTTGCCGCGCTTCAAGCCGTGTGTCCCGCGCCACTGCCTTTGTTCGCCTTCTTGCCCGGTGAACCAATAGGCTGATCGTTGGAATAAGGAAACCGATGACAGCCGGTCGCAAGATTAAATTGCGATCGGCCGTCATCGGCTTCTTATTCCAACGATTAGTCTATTCATTCACCGGGCAAGAAGGCGAAGATGCGGGCGCATGATCGACACGGCCCGAAGCGCGACAACAGAGGTCGGCATGATGCTAGGGAGGCTGGCACCGTCTTGGCATTAAGGACTCGTTCACGTACTGGACGGCGAGAGAAGAAAAGTGGTGCTGCGCCGGAGAGGCATGTCGGCGTTGTTGTCTCATCAAGGACTCGTTCACGGAAAGGCGGCCGAGGAAAGGGGGCTCGTCTACAAAGTATATTGCGGCGTATAGGTGACCAAACATTCTAATCATCGGCACTAAAATGGAAGAAAGGCCAATGCAATTAAGAAGTAGCTAGTATGAACTAAATGGAATGCCTCATACTTTGTTGGTCGAAACAAATATGAACATCCCGGGATGGCGTTAGTGAGGCCGGGTAGGATGCACAAGAGATTGATATTTGTGCCATCACACCAGGCTCACTAGCGACACCCCGGAGTGTACAGTTGACCGAACATTCTAATCATCGGCACTAAAATGGAAGAAAGAGCCAAGTGGTATCAACTAAATGGAATGCCTCATACTTCGAAACAAATATTAACATCCAGGGATGGAGTAAGTGAGGCCAGGTAGGATGCACAAGATATTGATATTTGTGCCATCACACCAAGCCTCACCTGCTCCACCCCCGAGTGTACGAGTGATCGACCAACCATCTAATCATCGACAAGTAAATCACTTGGGGTAATGTTAAAATGTTTGTCTCCATATTTGGGAGACATTTTTAATATTGGAGTCTAGCTAATGGAAATCAAGAACTAGTCTTGATCTCCAAATGGTGATTAGAGGGAATTTATTCATCTTAAGCAACATTAGGGACAAATGGGATCATGCAAGGGACTTGGGTCATTTGGATCATAAGGCATCAATTAAGGAGGCAACCAGGGACAAAGGGAAACATTTGATGATCCATTATCATAGGCAACAAAGCAGCAACTTTTTCCCCTCTAATCTAGCTAGAGTCCTTAAAAGAAATCCATCATAAGCATGGTCAAATACACATATATAGCATTTGGAGAGCAAACAAGCCGTAGCCATATCACTCAATCCAATAATATAGTAATTTGGATCATAAGGCATCAATTAAGGAGGCAACCAGGGGACAAATTAAGGGAAACATTTGATGATCCGGTAAGTGCATGACACTTTGAGCTACCCAAGAATAAAGGCCAACAGTGGATAAACATCTGCTCAACCATTTCTTGCACTAGAGGAAAAGTAACCAACATTGAAACTTGAATAGTCAAGTGACACTACAAGAAGCTCACACACACATGCAAACACATGTGTTGACGATAACTAATGGATATCAAGAACTAGTCTTGATCTCCAAATGGTGATTAGAGGGAATTTATTCATCTTAATTAAGCAACATTAGGGACAAATGGGATCATGCAAGGGACTTGGATCATTTGGATCATAAGGCATCAATTAAGGAGGCAACCGAGGGACAAAGGGAAACATTTGATGATCCATTATCATAGGGACATAAGTCAAGATGCTCAAACACACATAGCATGCATGGAGCGAGATGCTCCAAAGGGATTATTCATCACTTGGTATATAGACCAAGTGATGCTGGCAAAAGAGAGGCCAATCAAGAACCGGTAAATCCAGTAAGTGATAGATATGCCTAAACAAGCAACAACACATAGCATATCCCAGCTAACCGGATGAGACAAGTCTTGGTAGCCAAGCTGAATCACCTAGCACCACCTAGCCTTTTAAAACCATCGAAACAGTCCTTTTTCTTCAAAGGATACCACGGTGGCATTCATTTACATGATCCCCTACTGTGGATATCTCTATTTTCATCAAAGCCAACACAAGAAATAGAAATTTATCATTACTCGAGTTGAGTTCAAAACAAAGCTGGGGTACCATAAGGGATTATTAATCACTTGGTAGTAACCATCATAAGCATTCCATTTAAATCACACATTTTAGTATATGTTCTTATCCAAGTTTTTGCCTCAGCCTTTGCATCATTGGCTGAGCTAAGACATCAAGCTTCTGGCCAGGGAGCATTCTTTATTTTTAGGGAACTATATGAACTATATGCACATGATCCGAGTAAGCATCCCCACTAATCGAGCATTATAAGCATACCATAAGCTCACAAGAATCCATCAAGTAAATCATCGGGGGTCCAAAAAACTTGGGGTCCGGAAAACTAATCCCAACGAGAGAATTACTTGGGGTCCGGAAAACTAATCCCGGGCCAACCAAGAGCAACTATAAATATGTATGTATACAAGCCCACCGGTAGCATTTCATGCATTTAAATTCCTATGAACCAGTTAACCTCACTTGAGCACAACAAGCATTTAAATGAACAATAGCATCAAATTCCTATGAACCCATCAAGAAAATTGTTAACGAGTTAACCTCACTTGAGCACAACAAATGAACCGGTAGTAATAAGCCATCAAGATTAACAGTTAACCTAACTGAGCACAACAAATGAACCAGTAGCATCAAATGAACCAACCGAGTAGCAATGCATCACTAGCAGCAATGCATCCAGAGCCAACAAATGAACCAGTAGCATCAAGATTAGCAGCTAAGCATCACTAGCAGCAATGCATCCAGAGCCAACCGAGCGAGCATTTCGTCGAGCACGTTGTGCTCGCGCGGGGAGGAAGAGGGAGGGGAGGGGAGGGAGCTTACCGACGATTTGGAGAGTTGTGGAGGAGCTCACCGACGACGACGGCAGGGGTGGAGGTCGCGGCGGCTCTTCCACCTTGACGCGGCGGCGGCTCCTCCACCTTGACGCCGCGCCAGCCCCTCCTCCTCCACGCCGCAGCGGCTTGTGCTGCTGGTGGCGGGGATGGGTGGAGCGTGGCGGCATCCGGCCCTCGCGGAGGAAGGCGGCGGCGGCGGCGACAGCGACGGCATCGCTCGCCATGGAAGGCGGCGGCGCGGGGAGAGAGGGGAGAGAGGGGAGAGGAACTTCTGTGGCGAGGGAGGGGTACGGCCTTGATATAGGACACGTTATTTCTGTGACGCACCGAGACAAATGCGCCACAGAAAACATTATTTCTGTGGCGCACCGATGCCAGTGCGCCACAGAATACGTTATTTCTGTGGCGCACCAGGTGTAGTGCGCCGTAGAAAAGGTAAAACCAATGGTTGGGCGTGACAGGATGTGGGCCCCACCAAGTTTTTGTGGCGTAACGTTTCATAGTGCGCCACAAAATTAAGCTATTTCTGTGGCGCACCCAGAATGGTGCGCCACAAGATAATATTATGTGGCGCATTTTTAGTGGTGCGCCACAAAACTAAGCTTTGCCTATAAGGGTTTTCCTACTAGTGTGCGTTGGGACAAACACCAATTGATGTATTCGTTGCCGTCCGCTCGATGCCTGCGCTGATGACGGCCGCGGCCACCATACATACGTGGTGGTGGTGCATACATCCCTTGTGGGTCGTACTGATCGTAGCCCTCCTCCTCGTCTCCCCATGCGTTGTTCACGAGATCGTCCTGCGCCAGAACCGAGTTAACGATCTGCGTGACGCCCACGTCGCAGCGGACGACGATGCTGTCGTCACGGACCAGGTGCTCGCGCCTCTCCAGATCTTCCTTCTTGATGAACTCCTCGTGGCCGCACCCTGGCCCCTGCTCCTGCCCGCCGCCGTTGTTCAATGTGGCCACCGTCCTGGTGTTGCCGTTAGGGTAGTGGTTGACCACGGGGACGCCGGTGAAGGATCCCTTCTCGGCGGGGAGCTCGTAGGCGGGGTTGCCGCTGTCGTCGAGCAGGCTGAACTTGTACCGCGCCTGGAGGGGTTGCGGGTGGCTGCTGGCGAGCTGGAGGTAGACGGAGATGGCGTTGTGATCCGCCGAGGCGTCGCGGCCGTTGGGGTAGTAGTCGATGCGCCAGCTGTGGCCGCCGACGGTGAACGGGTGGGAGGAGAGCTTCTGGCCGGGGAGGACCGTCTTGGTCTGCGCGTAGCCGTCGATGCGCAGAAGGTGGAACCCGTTCGCCTCCTTGGCCACCACCCTCGTGGCCGACCGGGACAGGCCACCATGGCCGGCGGCGGACATGATGGACGTACGAGATGGTTTGCTGGTCGATCGAGAAAAGGTGGGGCCTGAGCGCACAATGAGATGCTGGTATTACAACGGCGTTGATCGATGCAGATCGAGTATATATGATGATACCTTGCAGGTCGGTTTGCTCATCTTTTTATCGAAACTTGGTCGGTTAATTTGGTCTTCAACTGCAGACCGGGAATTGTGTTCGATCGATCAGGACTAGGCTTCTGTTCTGGCCGGGGAGGACCGTCTTAATTGGTGAGGTCGGTTTGTCGTCCTTAGTCAGACTTGCTCATGTTTGTCCATACTAGACATTTTTGGTTAGGGCGTGTTGAGGTTTTGCAAGACCATAGAATGCGTCATTGCCAACATGTAGGATTTTATTCAGAACTTTTTGAAACTTCAAAAGACAAAATTTAGAAGAAAAAAAACAGCCTCCACGGAGACATTCCTGCGATGTGACTTTTCGATAGTATATCATGGTAGAGACGGGAAGTTCACGGGAATCACGGCCTAACATTTAATTTCTCCTATATAACTGGTAGTTGTACATCGATGATGAGACGGTGGTGAAGGAGGCTGTCTCGGCCGGGAGCTCATACCCGGCCTTGCCGGCGCGGTCCAACATGGTTAGTCAAATGGCATCAACTATATATGGCTGACAGATAATGCGGAAGACCGGAGATAACACAAGAACCCAAGGAATCACCTGAGAGAATTGCAGCCACGGCCAAGATAGCATCACCACCGCAATGAACTAGCCGCCGAAGAGGAAGAATTCGATGTAGTATGTATTCTAACAAAATCTACAGATAACAAACTAAGCGAAATCTGCAGATAACAAAAAAAGGACATCATTTTGAATGTTTAACCCATACAACACAATCAGCACCTCAAGAGTAGCATGTCTTGTATGGGCTTGTGGCGTTAATTCTGATACGTGTTAATTAGAATCGGCTGATCAGGTAGTTCCATCTCTCAAATAGTTTCGACCAACAGTCTTGCACCATCACATCATGGTTATTAATCCTGTGGAATAGAGCAGAAAGAAAGAAAAAATGTTTAGAAAAAAAGAATGCACTAGCTTTTTGATCAACCATGGCGAAGCTAACTCAGGTACAAATCTATAGCCTATTAAAGCAATCAGGTAAGTGGTGGAGCAACCTTTTGCTAGGCTTTCTTTTCTTTATCCACTACAATCTTTCCTTGTCATGTGTCGCCCTTTGTCATGTGCCAAAAAGCACAGAACACGATACAGATAATATTTGCCGTGTACCGAATAGAAATACACGTGATATAGAAAATGAACACGACAAGAGAGTAAAAAACACAAGGCAAAGATACAGGCACGTCAAAAATGCACACAAATACAAAGGAAAGAAGCAAAAGAGCAAACAAAAGATTACACGGCAAAGAAATGCATACGATAAAGCCATGAGCCACGTGTTCCTAGTTGTCGCACATAACGAAGTTGTTAGGACGACATGTCTTTGGTGTGTGTCTGCTAACAAACACATGACCTAGGACCACGCTGATGCCCTCTTCCCACGCATGTCCTTTTCTTCTCTTGCCGCCAAATGCCACACGGGGGGGGGGGGGAGTTTGGGAAAATCACACCAAGGTGTGCCTTTGTCGTGTGCTTTTCAAATACACATGGTATTTGCCATCTAGTTTCATCTTCATTTCCTCCCCGCTAATTCCTTCCTACCATATTTTGCTGTCATTGCTTTCGCCCTCTCCCCACTATATAAAGCCATGTATCGGACGCAGAGTTCAAAACCCAGTGCTTCCTCCATCGGTTCCTACCGCCGCAGCCCATATCCTCGCCAGCATCGAACCCGCAGGGTCATTTCCCGCCGGATTAGCTTCATATTAGTCCACTTGCGCCCGAGGCGGGGGGGGGGGGGGGGGGAGGCATTTTGCATCCGAAACCATCGCCGCCGGAGAGCACCTTCAAAACGAAAGAGGAGGCCTCCCGGATGAAGGTCTGGATGCAGCCTCTGGCGGCGTGGAGGCGCTGCAGGTGGTGCCCAAGGTGGGGGCTTTTGGAGGCCGGAGCGGCGGCTCCGGTTGGGGGCGACAACGTCGGCTTTGCGGCGATCGGCGGCCGTGAGTGCTGGCCTGCGTCCTTGGTCGTGCGTGCGGCGGGGTTGCAGTGGGCGGATGGTGCGGCGTGCTGGCCTCGCCGCCTGCCTTCGGCGTTAGATCTGGGAGACCTCCGACCCCAATCTGTGAAGCTCTCGTTCCCCGACCGGATCTGCGATTTGGCCGGGTGGATGGTGGTGGGGTGATTGGGACCGGGGGAAACCCCTAGCTGGTGGTGGCCACGGTGTTGTCGATGCCATTGGCGTCGATTCCCTCCTTTGAGGCTTCGTTAAGGTCCCGTTTCCCCCCACCCAACCCCTGCCTTGGGTGAAAACCCTAACCCCTACGTGGGCGGTGTTTGCGTCATGGCATCGTTCCCCTTCTTGAAGGCACCGTCCGGGGCTGCTGGGATGGTTGGCGAGTTCCCGTTCGTCGGTGTTGGTTCTTGGTGATGCTTCATCTGCGGTGATACGTCGGTCGGGAGGTTGCTTGTAAATCTCCGACCCTGTGGTGGTTGCTGCTTCCTGTTTGCCATTCTTCTTGATGTGTCTTCGTTCGTCGGCTTGCGTGTTCTTGGTGGTGGTGTTGTGGGTTGGAGGTGCTTGTGGTGTGTTGTTTGACGCAGCAGCTGAGCTTGATCTCTTCTATGGACCTCAACTCTGCTCTAGAGTGTTCTTGGGGGAACCTCTCTGATTCTTGACGGTGCAACGCTCTGCGATCTTGAGCGAGAGGGATGGGATCCCTCTTCGGAGTCAGAGACCGTGAGCGGGTGGATTTTGTTCATCTCGAAGCGGTGTGAGGATTTCTTCCATTGATGGTGCATCCTATGGTCGCTCCTCCCCTGTGTCGGCATTCCGGAAGACGATGGCCTCGTCGTTCGTTTGCTTGTTTCTTTGAGTCTTGTAAGCTGTGTAAGCTTTGTAATGCACTATGTATCTGCCGAAAATGGCCTTATTAATTTAAGGTAGGGCTATGGCCTACTATTTAAAAAATCCAATCTATTTCAGTCCAGGAAAAACTAGCCATCTCTTCTCCCAAGTGAAGTGGGTCGATTGCTTTTCAGCCGCTTAAGTGGACCGATAATTACTTTCTAAACTTCAAATGTAGTATATCAGACACAATAATACACAATATCTACACAACATCATGATAGATGTCGTGCTGACTTGTGCTTGGTGGCGGCCACATCATAGTGAGAGTGATGTCCCAATGACACTGCATGCCTTCGCCGGTCGTGGCAATGTCACCGGAGGCCTAAGAGTGGACCTCTTGCTTGTCGGGGATAGACAAGGTGTTTTTGAAGAACATCTTGTTGATGCTCCCCGACCGAGAGTCCACACACCGCACCAAGATTCCCTTGAGTCGTACATTTAATTTAGAATGAAAAATTATTTGGTATTTCAATTTCCTCCAATAGTATATTTTGTAACATTTTTTTTAATACGAGCGTGCGCAACAACTCGCGCCTTCATGTTCTTGTAATGTGTACAGGACCAACACAAGTCCCAAATTTCTATGTATAGTTAATCATTACTGCAGATTCAAAGATTATCATACCATACCATGGGCCTGGGTGTTTCTTCCTCTCACAGACCGGTACCCTCGCGCCGGCGTGGCTGATATTGAGTTAGTTTGTAATAAAAAAGATTCTGATACGCGACCAGCCCCAATGCTTGGATCTTGGAAGATCTATGCTGGACGATTCAATCGGGGTAGGTGCTAGTGATGAAAACGTCTCCAGATTGAATAAGTCAGAATCAGGAGCTAAACACCTAAAATATATGATAGTGATATATAATAGAATATCAAAATCTACTTTGGTTTCCTTCCCCTCATAAATAGTGATGCATGTAAGTGCAGGTTGATGCATGTCCATCCCCTAGCATTGTCCGCGAGGAATACATCATAATAAGCTAAAAATAGTTACAACACAAGTCCTAGATAACACGGCGAGAACAAAACAAAAGACTACATAGTCACACAAGTGCAAGGAATCGAGTGATGGGAGGAACAAGAGCACAAGAGATACAAAGGGCAGAGACGGTCGAATAAGACTTAGGTGCGGCGTACTAATAATTATAATAATAATAATAATAATAATAATAATAATAATAATAATAATAATAATAATAATAATAATAATAATCCCTTAAGCATTGCGCACAGGAAGGCGCAAATAAGCATAGCCCATATGTTGGTTTATTCCAATCAACACGGAAAGTGAAAGAAAAGAAATCATATCCTAACTCTAATTTCGGTAATCTCTAATGATTGCGTTGGGACAAACACCAGTTGATGTATTCGTTGTCGTCCGCTCGATGCCTGCGCTGATGACGGCCGCGGCCACCATACATACGTGGTGGTGGTGCATACATCCCTTGTGCGTCGTACTGATCGTAGCCCTCCTCCTCGTCTCCCCATGCGTTGTTCACCAGATCATCTTGCGCCAGCACCGAGTTAACGATCTGCGTGACGCCCACGTCGCAGCGGACCACGATGCTGTCGTTGCGGACCAGGTGCTCGCGCCTCTCCAGATCCTCCTTCTTGATGAACTCCTCGTGGCCGCACCCTGGCCCCTGCTCCTCCGCGCCGCCGTTGTTCAACGTGGCCACCGCCCTGGTGTTGCCGTTAGGGTAGTGGTTGACCACGGGGACGCCGGTGAAGGATCCCTTCTCGGCGGGGAGCTCGTAGGCGGGGTTGCCGCTGTCGTCAAGCAGGCTGAACTTGTACCGCGCCTGGAGGGGTTGCGGGTGGTTGCTGGCGAGCTGGAGGTAGACGGAGATGGCCTTGTGATCCGCCGAGGCGTCGCGGCCGTTGGGGTAGTAGTCGACGCGCCAGGTGTGGCCGCCGACGGTGAACGGGTGGGAGGAGAGCTTCTGGCCGGGGAGGACCGTCTTGGTCTGCGAGTAGCCGTCGATGCGCAGAAGGTGGAACCCGTTCGCCTCCTTGGCCACCACCCTCGTGGCCGACCGGGACAGACAACCATTGCCGGCGACGGACATGATCGACGTACGAGATGCCGAGATGGTTTTGCTGGTCGAGAAAAAGTTGGGGGTTGAGCGCAATGAGATGCTGGTATTACAAACGGCGTTGATCGATGCAGATCGAGTATATATGATACCTAGCAGGTCGGTTTGCTCATCCTTTTTTTCGAAACTTGGTCGGTTTGGTCTTCAACTGCAGACCGGGAATTGTGTTCGATCAGGACTAGGCTTCGCTCCCAATACCGCCTTAGACGAAAGGAAACCACATCTAATGAAAAGGAAAATCCCGGTAAACAGAAAAAAAACCTTCTTTCACGGGACAAAAAATTTCCATCTTGATCATGGCACGTGAGCAGTAGCAGGCACCGTGTTTTCTCCTAATCAAGACCATGGCAAGAGAGCCTAACAGAATTGGTTGGGTTTGACATTCAGGGGGATATCGTCATGTCAGGAACTAGATATATAGTGCTATACAGGGACGAACCAAATGGTTGTATATGTAGACTGTTCTCCGTCACATATTAAATCTGTAGCGCTTTTCACATTGCTCGGAGTTTAGCTACTTTATTAGTTTGATAACACGGAGCACAAAAGCAAAAAAATTGCAATCGCTAGAACGATTCTGAATCCAGGAATCCTATTATTGGACGAAGCAACAAGCACTTTGGAGTTTGGACACACAGAAGCTGAAAGGGTTGTGCAGGAGGACCTTGATAGACCATGACAAATCGAACCTCTGTCATAGTTGCTCACGTAATGCCACTACTATTGGTCATCCACAGGGATCAAGAATTCAAAAAGATAGGTTTTGAAACATTGGTGTTTATGATCCAAAATAATAATCTATTGCCTCTTACATATCTTATCTGTCATCAAATGTCCAGAACCTGAAACATTTAAAAATCACCAGGTCCACATGAGCTTCTAAGAGCAGCTCTAGCTCTAGCAGCTACCGTAAAAAGCGCAAAACTTAAAACTTTTATAGGCAACATCAAATTCTGCCCGCCGAGCGATACTTCTTCAGGCTTCGAGAGGGAACCGACCCGCATTACCTTTTGTTTTTGGCGGGACAGAACTTTCACCCCATCCCTTCCCGCTCCCACGACGCCGTCGTCGTCGATCTACCGGCACAACGCTCCTCCGAGGCTGCCGCCACCGCGAATCGGTGCCATGGAGTCCTCCGACCTCCCGCCGGCCGCTGCTCAACTCCTCCGTCCCACAACGGCAGCTCCTCTTGCTCCGCCGGTGCACACGTGCTTGCTGGCCGCTGCACATGCCGCCATCAAGAAGAGGAAATGCGTTGCCGCCGCCGCTTCCCCTGCTTCTCCGGACGTTGCTTCCCCGACCGTTGCTTCCCCAGCCACCGCTAGGGCCGTCGTCGCCCTGACAGTTGCAAGGCGGAAGAAGGTCGCCGGAAGTAGGCCGAAGAATGCGACGCAAGGTGGAGGCAAGAAGCAGGTCGTGAAGCCCCACGCCGCCGCTCCTCAAGCTTCCCCTCCGGTCGCCGGATTCGCGGCTCCGCAGCGTTTGGATGTTGGCGCAGGCAACGTGTTCGACGAAATGCCTTCAAGATATGATGTTTCCCGATTTTCGTTTACGGTAGTTGCGCCGACTCTTGCGGCCACCGAAATCATGTTTTCCGCGAACTAAAATTGTCTGTTTACAGTTCGGGTTTTACGGCAGCTGCTAGAGCTGCTCTAAGGGATCTAGAGGGAGCTTACAAGCCAACTGATCCACACATGGATTTATTCAGTTTGCAGCAATGAACTGTAGCAACCCGGAAAAACCCTAATATTAGATTTCGTTGTTGCTTGTTTTTCTACATCGTTTCGATGTCATCAGCATTATGCATATTATCCACAAGGTTTTATCAAACAAAAATTATGTTTCCAAAGAAAATTAAAAATTATTTTTACAAGCCAACTGATCCACGCATGGATATATTCAGTTTGCAGCAACGAATGAACTAAGTCCACATCCACTTTGTCATTCTAGGCCTAACTCAATGCCAGTCATAGCAAGTCAGTGTAGAATACTCTTTTTGGAGAAAAAGTTGTAGCAGAAATGAATTTTCCATATTCACAAGAGCTCTAAGACAAGGCATCACCAAGCATGAAAGGACCCGCAGGTGGGCAAGCCTGCAGCATATAAGATGTTTGAAACAGTACATCCCTGCGCGATTTTTTTAAATAATACACTTTTAATTATTAATTCCAGAAATAATATTAGTTTTTAGCAATTTTCAGAAATAATACACCGACGGGTTCGATGAACCCGAAATTCGAATATCGGGGCAGAGGAGCCCGAATTTGTAACTTCGGTGCTGAGAAACCCGATTATAGGATTCCCCTGCGGCGTGGAAAAAAGCAGAAAGCGAGAAAGAAGAAATCGGGGTTTATGAACCCGATTTTATTAAATCGGGCATGGTGAACCCGATTTCAATAAATCGGGCATGGTGAACCCGAGTTGTTTCTGCAGGATTTTTTCCCGCCACGCTGTTGAATTTTTGCCTATAAAAGCAGGCATCGCTACTCTTGGTTGCACAAGTGCTTCTGTTTGCTCACCATTAGCCATCATGAGTGTGCGGTGCTCTGACTAGGAGTTTAGGCCGGTGAAGGCGAAGGCTGCAAGTTTTCCCCCGGGTGTGACTGAGGAGCGGTGTTGGTGCGGCCGTGTTGATAAGGTTAAGCAGGTGGAGGATTTCTCCGACTGGTTCGGCATGAAATTTTTCATGTGTGCGAGCTATGAGCATGATCCACCCCGTAGTTCAGCTTCGTCGTCCACCAGGCCGCCGGTATGTTTCGACATAATTTTATGTTGCTTTAATTTTTTTGTGAATGTGATTTAATTTTACTGTTTGTGCTGCAGTCTCCCCCGCCCCTATGCAAATGGTTTCACTGGATAGACATGGAGCAGCCAGACTGGGCGCGGCAGGAGGTTGAGGAGAAACACCGGCGTGTGTGGGCAACATTTTTTGAGGAGGAGCGTCAGGAAAAGGCTCATGCTAATGCTAAAGCAGAGCGAGAGAGACAGATCCAGAAGCTAAGGGCGGAACAAGCTCGTAATCGCGTGGTGAATCAGAAGAGTATGGATGATGAGGCTGCACGTAGGTTTGCAGAGAAAGAGGTGCGCAGGGAGGCTCGTGAAGCGGAGAGGAAGAGACTAAGGGAAAGAGCTGCTGAAGCGCAAGCGGCAGACGAACGCGACGACAAGTCTGGAAAATGGCCACGGTGGACGCAGGGAAAGTAGTGTGATGTGTCGTACTGGCTATGTATCTTAATTTCAGTTTTAGTTTATCGTTGTATCTTAAATTCCGTTGTAGTGATAAGCCGTATTTTTATTTCAGTTGCAATGTATCTTAATTTCAGTATTATTGTTTCCCGCCGAAATTCGCTGCCCAATTTTTCCCGCCTAATTTTCCTGCCTTTTATTCCCGCCCAAATCTCCCGCCACTTTTTCCCGCCCAATTTTTTCCGCTCACATCTTCCCGCCGAAAGTCATCCCTTGTAGCCTATAAAAAAAACCCCACCGTTTTCTTCTGTTTCAGTGTATTCTCTCAACAAGATGGATCCCCCATATAAGAATCCCCCTGATACGTCCCCGACGTATCCATAATTTCTGTCGTTCCATGCTTGTTTTATGACAATACTTACATGTTTTGAGATGCCACAGTGCCAGTTCCTGTTTTCTGCTGTTTTTGGTTCCAGAAAGGCTGTTCGGGCAATATTCTCGGAATTGGACGAAATCAACGCCAAACCTCCTATTTTCTCCGGAAGGCTCCAGAACACCGAAGAAGAGTCGGAGGAGAGCCAGGGGGGCCCCACACCATAGGGCCGCGCGGGCCAGACCCTGGCCGCGCCGGCCTAGGGTGAGGCCACCCTGTCGACCCTCCTGCGCCGCCTCTTCGCCTATAAAAGCCCTTTCGACCTAAAAACGCAGTACCAATTGACGAAACTCCAGAAAGACTCCAGGGGCGCCGCCACCGTCGCGAAACTCCAATTCGGGGGACAGAACTCTGTCCCGGCACCCTGCCGGGACGGGGAAGTGCCCCCGGAAGCCATCTCCATCCACGCCATCGCCTCCATCATGCTCCGTGAGTAGTTCCCCCATGGACTACGGGTTCTAGCTGTAGCTAGTTGGTATTCTCTCCCCCATGTACTTCAATACAATGATCTCATTGAGATTCATCTGATGTAATCGGTGTTGTGTTTGTCGGGATCCGATGGATTGTTACGTTATGATTGTCTATCTACAAAGTTTATGAAGTTATTGTTGCTGCAATCTTGTTATGCTTAATGCTTGTCACTAGGGCCCGAGTGCCATGATCTTAGATTTAAGCTCTATATTGTTGCTTAGATTGTATCTACAAGTTGTATGCACATGTCACTGTCCGGAACCAATGGCCCCGAAGTGACAGAAATCGGGACAACCGGAGGGGATGGTAGTGATGTGAGGATCACATGTTTTCACGGTGTGTTAATGCTTTGCTCCGGTGCTCTATTAAAAGGAGTACCTTAATATCCGAGTAGTTTCCCTTGAGGCCCGGCTGCAACCGGCTGGTAGGACAAAAGATGTTGTGCAAGTTTCTCATTGCGAGCACGTACGACTATATACTGGAAAACATGCCTACATGATTAATGATCTTGATATTCTGTCTTAATGCTATTTCAATCCTATCAATTGCCCGACTGTAATTTGTTCACCCAACACTTGTTATTGGAGAGTTACCACTAGTGTAGATAGCTGGGAACCCCGGTCCATCTTTCATCATCATATACTCGCTCTACATGTCAACTGTTTTCTCGTGCCATTGCTCTCATATTGCTATTACTGCTGCTGTGTTACTGTTACTATTGCTCTCATATCACTGCTACTTTCACATCACCCCTGTTGCTAGTGCTTTTCCAGGTGCAGCTGAATTGACAACTCAGTTGTTAAGACTTATAAGTATTCTTTACCTCCCCTTGTGTCGAATCAATAAATTTGGGTTTTACTTCCCTCGAAGACTCATTGCGATCCCCTATACTTGTGGGTCATCAAGACTATTTTCCGGCGCCGTTGCCGGGGAGGCATAGCTCTACTCATAAGTTCACCTGGGGAGTACACTCCACCTCTCTCTCTGTTTTATTTTATTTTGTTTTGCTTAGTTTACTTTTGTCTAGTTTATTTGTGCTTAGTTTATTTCTGTCTAGTATTAGTTTGCTTAGTTTACTTTTGCCTAGTTACTTTTTGTCTTGTTTTATTTGTCTCATATACCCAAAAATCCATA
The DNA here is from genome assembly GCF_022539505.1 of Lolium rigidum. Lineage (NCBI taxonomy): Eukaryota > Viridiplantae > Streptophyta > Magnoliopsida > Poales > Poaceae > Lolium > Lolium rigidum. The sequence continues at coordinate 61,981,492 of NC_061511.1, forward strand.
AAAATTTGAAAAACCAAAAAATTAAAAACTGCTGTTATGGGAGAACCAACAACTTACTTGGAGCTTATAGAATGTTATAATTGTTATAGAGAATCAAGAACTGGTAAAATAATGAGTGCTATGATAGAAAAATTGAATACAATTGCTAAAATCTTGCTTGAATGCCATGATATAAACTGTTGCTCTCAACGGGATACTAAACATCTTAAATTTCAATGTGGCTTTAGTGAGGAATTTTTAATTAAGAACTATAATCGGAATTGCTATATTCATTATGGGTTCGAAGAGGTAGAACAATTTGTCTTATTTATGGGAGTCTCCGAGATAGAATCCTTCATGGTTGAGAATTATGAAACTTGTGTTGTTTGTAAGGGCCTTAAAGATTATGTCTCTACTATCCTTAATTCTTGCATAGAATGCTACCAGTAGGAATCCTTATATCCTTGATTATAAAGAGAGACACATTAATGCACAAGAATGCACTCACAATTTGCAGGAACCGATGGAAGAAGAAATTGATGAACCTGAAAGCTCATTGGATGAAAAAGAGGAGGAAATTGATGAACCTGAAAGCTCATTGGATGAAAAAGAAGAGGAGAGCGACGAACAAAAGGAGGAAGAATGGATTAGCTACCCATGCCAACCTTCTAATGAGAGTAACTCTTTATCTCTTACACTATTTGATTGTCCTCCATGCTTACCGGAAGAGGTTGAATGTTATGTTCCTGTGGATTCTCTTGAAGTATTGCCTATGAGTAAAACTTGTGAAAATAATTATGCTACTGTTATATATGATAATCCATGCTACTTTGATAAATCTTATGATAATGCTTTGTTTGTGCCTGATGTCGAAATGCATGGTACTAAAGAATTTTGTTTGGCAAATGTCTATGATAAAGCTCTAGATGATGGTCCTATGTTACTTGATAATATTAATTGTACTACTAATGAAAATGGGATTGGAGAGTTCTTGACTTATTCTATGAGTCCCATATCTATTGAGATTGATCAACTACCTTGTTATATTATTAATAAAAGTAAGTTTGAAAGTTTTAATTCCACTATTCTTGAACTTGATAAAAATTATGTGTTTGGAAATCATGAAAAGTATGCTGCATGTGATAGTTATATTGTTGAGTTTGTTCATGAAGCTACTGAAAATTATTATGAGAGAGGAAAATATGGTTGTAGAAATTTTCATGGTACTAATACACCTCTCTATGTGCTTAAAATTTTGAAGTTACACTTGTTCTGTCTTCCTATGCTTGTTACTTTGCTTTTCATGAATTTATTTGTGTACGAGATTCCTTTGCATAGGAAGCATGTTAGACTTAAATGTGTTTTGGATTTGCCTCTTGATGCTCTCTTTTGCTTCAAATACTATTTCTTGCGAGTGCATCATTAAAACTGCTGAGCCCATCTTAATGGCTATAAAGAAAGAACTTCTTGGAAGATAACCCATGTGTTATTTTGCTACAGTACTTTGTTTTATATTTGTGTCTTGGAAGTTGTTTACTACTGTAGCAACCTCTCCTTATCTTAGTTTTGTGTTTTGTTGTGCCAAGTAAAGTCTTTGATAGTAAAGTAAGTACTAGATTTGGATTACTGCGCAGAAACAGATTTCTTTGCTGTCACGAATCTGGGTCTAATTCTCTGTAGGTAACTCAGAAAATTATGCCAATTTACGTGAGTGATCCTCAGATATGTACGCAACTTTCATTCAATTTGAGCATTTTCGTTTGAGCAAGTCTGGTGGCCTAATAAAATCCATCTTTACGGACTGTTCTGTTTTGACAGATTCTGCCTTTTATTTCGCATTGCCTCTTTTGCTATGTTGGATGAATTTCTTTGATCCATTAATGTCCAGTAGCTTTATGCAATGTCTAGAAGTGTTAAGAATGATTGTGTCACCTCTGAACATGTTAATTTTTATTGTCCACTAACCCTCTAATGAGTTATTTCGAGTTTGGTGTGAAGGAAGTTTTCAAGGGTCAAGAGAGGAGGATGATATATGATCGAGAAGAGTGAAAAGTCTAAGCTTGGGGATGCCCCCGTGGTTCATCCCTGCATATTTCAAGAAGACTCAAGCGTCTAAGCTTGGGGATGCCCAAGGCATCCCCTTCTTCATCAACTTATCAGGTTCCTCCCCTGAAACTATATTTTTATTCGGTCACATCATATGTGCTTTACTTGGAGCGTCTGTGTGTTTATTTTCGTTTTGTTATGTTTGAATAAGATCGGATCCTAGCTATCCTTGTTTGGGAGAGAGACACGCTCCGCTTTTTCATATGAACACATGTGTTCTTCGTTTTACTTTTAATGTTCAATGATAAAAGTTGGAAGCTACAATACTTATCTTTATTTGGTTGGAAAAGGAAAATGCCTCATATGTCGTGGATAATTTGATACTTGGCAATTGTTTTGAGCTCTCAAGTAGATCATAAGTTTTTGCATGAAGTTTAAACCTATTAGTGGAGAACTACTGTAGAGCTTGTTGAAATTGGTTTGCATAATTGATCTCTCTTAAGGTCTAGATATTTTCTGGTAAAAGTGTTTGAGCAACAAGGAAGACAGTGTAGAGTATTATAATGCTTGCAATATGTTCTTATGTAAGTTTTGCTTTACCGGTTCATACTTGTGTTTGCTTCAAACAACCTTGCTAGCCTAAACCTTGTATCGAGAGGGAATACTTCTCATGCATCCAAAATCCTTGAGCCAACCACTATGCCAATTGTGTCCACCATACCTACCTACTATGTGGTATTTCCTGCCATTCCAAAGTAAATTGCTTGAGTGCTACCTTTAAACAATTCAAAATGCTTCTCAATTTGTGTTAATGTTTTATAGCTCATGAGGAAGTATGTGGTGTTTAGCTTTCAACCTTGTCATTTACTTTTGACGGACTCTCATATGGACTAGTGGCACATCCGCTTATCCAATAATTGTGCAAAAAGAGCTGGCAATGGGATTCCCAGTCCCAAATTAATTAACAAAAATAGACACTCCTCCATGGTTTGTGATTGTTGGACGGCACCCGAAGGATTCGGTTAGCCATGGCTTGTGTAAGCAAAGGTTGGGGGAGTGTCATCATCATAATAAAACTAAAATAAAAAGGCACTCCTTCATGGTATGAGATTGTTGGCAGGCACCCGAGGATTCGGTTAGCCATGGTTTGTGAAAGAAAGGTTGGAAGGAGTGCCACCTAAAAATAAAATAAAATGGGAGCCGCTCTTAAAAGTCCGGTTGGCGAGGTAGTTAGTGTACCCATTACCATTCGTTGACAACAACAAACACCTCTCAAAATTTTACTTTTTATGCTCTCTATATGTTTTCAAAATCAAAGCTCTAGCACAAATATAGCAATCGATGCTTTTCCTCTTTGAAGGACCATTCTTTTACTTTTAATGTTGAGTCGGTTCACCTATTTCTCTCCACCTCAAGAAGCAAATACTTGTGTTAACTGTGCATTGATTCTTACATACTTGCATATTTGCATTCATCATATTACTCTATGTTGACAATATCCATGAGATATACATGTTGAAAGTTGAAAGCAACCGCTGAAACTTATATCCTCCTTTGTGTTGCTTCGATGCCTTTACTATGAACTTATTGCTTTATGAGTTAACTCTTGTGCAAGAATTTTGATGCTTGTCTTGAAAGTACTATTCATGAAAAGTTTTGCTATATGTTATCTACTTGTTAGCAACTATAGATCATTGCCTTGAGTCACTTCATTCATTTCATATGCTTTGTAATAGTATGATCAAGGTTATGTAAGTAGCATGTCACTACAGAAATTATTCTTTTTATCGTTTACCTGCTCGGGACGAGCGAGAACTAAGCTTAGGGATGCTGATACGTCCCCGACGTATCCATAATTTCTGTCGTTCCATGCTTGTTTTATGACAATACTTACATGTTTTGCTTGCACTTTATGATGATTTCATGCATTTTCCGGAACTAACCTATTAACGAGATGCCACGGTGCCGGTTCTGTTTTACTGCTGTTTTTGGTTCCGAGAAAGGCTGTTCGGGCAATATTCTCGGAATTGGACGAAATCAACGCCAAACCTCCTATTTTTCCCGGAAGGCTCCAGAACACCGAAGAAGAGTCGGAGGAGAGCCGGGGGGCCCCACACCATAGGGCCGCGCGGGCCAGACCCTGGCCGCGCCGGCCTAGGGTGAGGCCACCCTGTCGACCCTCCTGCGCCGCCTCTTCGCCTATAAAACCCCTTTCGACCTAAAAACGCAGTACCAATTGACGAAACTCCGAGAAAGACTCCGGGGCGCCGCCACCGTCGCGAAACTCCAATTCGGGGGACAGAACTCTGTCCCGGCACCCTGCCGGGACGGGGAAGTGCCCCCGGAAGCCATCTCCATCCACGCCATCGCCTCCATCATCACTACTAGGAAATGCCTTACCGCCGGCGACCTGAAATGGCTTACCGCCGGCGTTTTTGCATTCGCCGGCGATCACCTCGCCGGTGGTAATGCCTCATCGCCGGCGCCTTCCAATTCGCCGGTGGTAAGTGTTGTTGCCGCCGGCGTTTTACCCCAATTCGCCGGGGGTAAGTCTTACCGCCGGCGTCCTCCCATTTCGCCGGGGGTATCAGGTCGTAGTGCTGGCGCTTTGCAAAACGCCAGGGATACATGTACATTTCGCCAGTGGTAATATTAACGAGAGCCAAAAAAAAATCTTGAATTTCATAGTATATACACCGGAATTCATAGCGTATACACGGAATATACGAGGCAAATACCAGAATGGCAGCAAAATAGACATCAATAACACAACGGATATAGAAAGTATCCAAATGTTCATAATGTGCATGCATCAATAACACAACATATATGGAAAGTCTCCAACTAGCAAATATTACACAAATAGATACAGGCTTCTAGCTGCCGCTAGCTGCCCACCGGGCTTCTCACTCCTCCGCTGGAGGCCGGCCAGCCTACTCGCTGAAACGCCGCCGGCCAGCTCCTCCTCTTGCGTGCTCGGACTCCGAAGCCGAGCTCCCTACACATGGAAGTATCATTATTGCTTGTTTAGTTCAACCGAAGAAAAAATCACATGAAAGAATTCCATGAGTTAGAACTAGTGTTAAGTATCATTAGCTCCCTACACATGGAAGTATCATTATTGTTTGTTGAGCTTCATACCGCAACGTTCTATCCTAGAAACTTTATGCTGTTTGACAGTACTACTTGGCAATGAGCAACTGAATTAGATTTAATCTATATCGTTTGGAAGCGGCAGCATAAGACTATCAATGTTAACAAACAAGCTCTGAATACAATGTGTACCTCAGGTTGCTTGTTTTAAGTTTAAAAAAATACTGAGAGACAGTACTAACAAAGTATATGGGGTATAATTAAGTTGCTTAGCCTAGAGACAGTACTAACAAATTCAGAAGCACGAACACTCCAGCACAAACAAATTCAGAACACAAGCTCAAGTACTCCAACAGTTTATGCTACAGAGAGAGAAGAGAGGATGTACCGAGAAGAGAGGATGTTTGACACCGCCATCTTCTCCTGCACAAACTCTCTGTGCATCAGGTCAAATAATAACACCTCTTTGCAGCTGCAAATACACACAACAGAAAAACAATTACTGCAGGCCACTGAAAAATCGGATGAACTCATTCAAGATTGATCAACAAAATGAGAATATCATCTAAGTCTAAGGCATGGTGGAGGAATTCTAGGTGGTGCTCGCTGTGTGTGTATACCTGAAGCGGAGAAGTAAGCTGCGCATGGATGCAAGGCTGTGGTGGAATCTCCTCTCCATCAAGGCTGACGATGGGAGGGAGGCGGTGAGGCGGGCCGTGCAGGCGAAGGCCACTGCAGCGGCGCCCTTCTCGTTCTCACCCGCTTCAACGGACGAGACAGCTCGACATACGCCTCCGTTCCCAAGCCATCGCAGCAGATCTAGGACACCTGCCCACCTCCATGCCTGTCGGGAGGCAGCAGCTCGCGGAGGAGCTCAGGAGGAATAAGCAGCTCCTCCGCGTCTCCCTGTCACAAAATTACGCTTTAAATAACCAATATTTCTATCATTGCAGGTAACAACAAGAACTTGTAGAATTTGCAAATAACAAAACAATCAAATGGAAAATTGCCTGGCTACTCTGATGGTACTGAGCTATAATCACACACAAAACTATGATAATCGGGTGTCATTCCAATCACAAGGAGTGTCAGGAGCATGCCATAAACAAACACCAAAGAGATAGTAGTACAATACTTAGGATGAAAGAGGATATTACTACTATGCATATACTAATTCAGCTTTTTGCCTCCCAAGTAAAAAGCTACAGAATTAATTAAATGAGGTGTCCTGATTCTGAAACCTTGCAGAATTTTCAAGTTAAGAAAAAAAATCTACAACAAAACAAATCTACATCGTGTGCATAGAGCAAGCATAGCCAGGAATGTTTATAAGCCATCATCAAGCTGCATGTGCACCAGAAATTACATTAACATAACAATTAAGCAGCTATGCATGGAAAACCACGATTACACCTCCTATATGAAGAGCAGTACCGGAATTACACATTAAGCAGCTATGCATGGAAAACAACGAGGAGGTCTCGAAAGTTTTTGGATCATCAGAATAGGATGGATGGATGATGGACTCACCATGAGGCCGCAGTTGCATAGGCTGAGCGCGGTGACAGAACGCCAGTGGTCGGCAAGCACAGGCACGCCTGCGGTGACGGCTCAATCGGCAGCCGGCGCGTGCGCGAGGTTGGATCTGATGAGTCGCACAAGAACGACAGTGCCGTTGCCGGTGGTCTACGTGGAGCCGAGCGCCCGCGCCACCCGGACGGAGCGCAGCGCCTCCTTCGCCGGACGATCCGCATCTCCACCCCGACCCCGTCCCCGTCCTTGGCCGGCTTCAGATCGACGGAGACGACGTCGTGGGGCGGGGGCTGCGCGACCATGAGCTGGGACTGGAGGCGCAGCGCGATCTGGTCCACGTTGTCGCCGGTGGACCAGTGGAAGCGGGATCGCGCCGACATCAACCGAACGGCCAACGAACCAGCGCCAAGATCCATCGCCCCGTTGACCAGATCCCATCTAGCGCGAATCGAGCACCCGGGCTAGCGTTCGTCGTGGGAACGAGGGGGAGGGGCTGCAGGAGTGAGAGAGAGAGAGAGGTTGGGGTGCGGGGGAGAGAAGAGGGCGGTGGTGGCTGGAGGTGGCTGGAGGCGGCTGGAGGCGGAGGAGGAGGGGCGCCGACAGGATGAGGAAGAGAATTGGGGATTGGGGAGGAGACGGAGTGGGATATGTGCGGGGCGGAAGGGGTGGCTTAGGGCCAAATACCCCCGGCGAGTTTCAGCTGCAAAGGCCGGCGGTAAATTCGGTCCAACTCGTTCACACCGGCCCAGTTTACCCCTGGCATCTCCGGTTTGCGTTCGCCGGCGGTAGAGCCCGGTACCCCCGGCGCTTTTGGGCTCAATTCGCCGGCGGTAAGGCCAGGCCTAATTGGGACCCCGCGGCCCATTATATCGCCGGCATCTTCGTGCCCAACTCGCCGGCGGTAATGGAGGCACTCCCGGCGCCATCCATTCATTTTCGCCGGCGGTAGAGTTAGGCCCCCCTGGAAGGTATTACCGCTGGCATCTTCAAGTCGTATTTGCCGGCGGTAAGGAGTGCGGCTATAAGCCTTTTCCTAGTAGTGCGAGTACGGACAAGATACAAATTGGACTAAGAATTCTGAAGATAACCAGTGGCGTCTGTAACCCTGCCCAGGCCAAGCCGGAAGGGTAACCTTGCTAACGTCGTCATCTTGTACCTGTCGAAGTCGGGCCATCGGTTGCCGACAAAAGGGAGGAAACGGAAGAGAAAAAGAAAAGGCGAGAGTAAGTACCAAGGAACGAACTTCGGCACGTACTTAGCGAGACTAGAAATGGCTATGCTCGTCGGGCGAATATATCGTCTGGGGCTATATGGTAGGTTTAGCGGCAACAAAACTATAACCAATAGAGACACGCTACAACATCCGTCTAATCAGAGAAGATAAGAGAGCACACAAGGTAACAGATAAATACTACACAAACATAACCTAGCCGATTACATATATCCCCTTCAACAAAGCGAAGAGGCAATGTAAAAGGCACTCAACGGTGGACAAGTTTTATTAGGTATCGGTTGTAGTAATGCTATATTACTACGCAAGTTATTAGCAAATTATTAGCATCAACATAAAGGTGTAAGTTGTTCTATGATCAAGCTATAAAATTTCAAGTCGTCCATAACCGCGGACACGGCTTATCGATAAGATGTACACCCTGCAGGGGTTGCCCAAATGTAACCATACGCATGCTCTAACCCGCGTAGCAAGTGCGGAGTCTCACAACAAGACCGTTCCCAGTTTAACAAGAAAGTCCGGGGGGGCCACCCGACTAAGCTACCGTAATGAAGTCCGGCCATACTCGAGCGGACTCGGGGTTTGTGACGGTGGCTAGGCGTGCGAACCACACACTTTCGCTAAACGTTCCGCGGGTACGAGTACGGAATATAAACACCCGAAGGCAACGGGAAGTAAACACCCGAAGGCAACAAGTAAGTAAAGCATGGCATACATGGCATAGGAAAATAAAATCAAGGTTGTGGCCCCTTTTCAAGCTGACTTGAGAAAAGGTAATGGGTGAGGGGGGTCCCAATAATCGTCCCCACGTACGGGTAGAGCGCTCAATCTCGGAACAGATAACAAGAACTCGGGTCCTAGGGGACATTAGCAAGTCAAAGTTCCGATGCTTTCGCAAAGGGGCTCACAGATGCCTCTGCTTACAATTTTAGTTATTAACAGTTAAATAGAGCATTGTATCTCCAACAACTGATATAGCATGTGATAACCTCCCAACAACCCAACATAACCCGATAACAGATCGAGATAAACAACATAGCCTAAACACGCCTACGACTCGCAAGGCTCAAACATCAAGCAATGGCTATGGGCAAGGAATGACACATGTAGGATTATTATGGTGAACAAGTGGAATAGGACACGCGACTCGATAAAGAAGCGCAACCTATGTATAGCAGTGCGAGGGAGAGCAAAATGTAAAATAGGTGAAGAGAGAGGGCTGCGTACGTGGAAAGGCTGCGAGAAGAACTTGTCGGAGAACTCGTCATATCTCACATCAACACTTCGTGATCCTATCCGGGAAGAAGCAAATGCTACAACAAACAACGGATGCAATTCTTACTACTACGGTTAAAGAAGATCCAGCATGATCATGATGAGATATGCATGACATGGCAGATATGATGCGATGCAACTTATCCATATTAATCGGAGTCGGAACCCCGGACAAGCAAATTAGGTTGGAGTTGCATTTTCTACCAACAAATTTAAGGGTGGATTAGCATAGCAAACATGGCAGGGGTGATCTACAACAAAATTAAATGGAACCGGGACAACATTTATATAATATCCCACATATTCCATATGTTCCATATTAGGTGGTAATGCAAACTAACATGAAATTATATGATGCATGATGCAACAGCAGACATGGATGGCATAATCATGTTCATCACGTTTTTCTGATCAAAATTCATATACAACACTTTTAATTTGGAGTTACCAATTAAAAGTTATTAACAATTTAGTTTTTATTAGTTTAAAATAGAAAACATATTGTATTTTAAATACAAAAGGACCCGAAAATAAGGTTTGACCAGGGAAGGGCCCCGGGTTTGTTTTGCATAGCTGCAGGGGGTTATCTTAGAAATGGAAAGGGGCGATGGACTGTGGGTTCATACTAGAAAAGGTGCGGGGGCTCGATGCAAGCCGGAACAGATCTGGATCTAGCGAGATTTTCTCACCGAGGGGGTTTCTACCCGTGAGGCTGTCGCGTGGGACCGGAGGGTCGACGTGGACGCCGCGTGGCAGACGAAATGGCGGCGGCGTGGAGACCATGTGTAGCAGACGGTGAGAGTCGGTGACCATCAGGCGTCGGCATGGACGCGCGCGGGCGCCGTGGATGGAGATGGTACTTGGCGCGCGAGGACATGGAGGCGCCGGTGGTGCGAGAGGTCGCCGGAGGAAGCTCCGCCACCGGGAGGTCGCCGGAGACGGCGGGGACAATGGCATATGCGGGGAAAACGGCGGGGTTACGGTCGGGAAGACATTCCGAGAGAGGGAGGAGGAGTGGGAGGAGCTTGGGGCGAGGAGCTAGACTCGTTGCTGTGGAGCCTACGAACAACCCCTAACAGGTCAACTCGTTTTACACCTTTCTTCCTAGTATACGGATCCGAAGCAGTGTTACCCTCCGACATCATCCATGACTCTCCGCGATTTTCCGCCTACAAAGAAGAAAGTGCAGGTGAGGCTCGATAGCTATCTGTGGACCTGCTCGAAGAAGCTCGGAACCTGGTTCACCAGCGCTCCACCATCTACCAGCGAGAACTCCGATGCTATCATAGTCGTCGAGTTTGGAACCGCTCGTTTAAGGAAGGTGACCTGGTTCTCCGCCTTCGGCAGGTGAAAGATCATAAGTTGCAATCTCCATGGGAAGGACCTTTTTCGTCAGCAAAGTGCTGCACAACGGATCTTACTACCTCGTTGATATCCGCGAGTTAAAGGATAGGCCAGCCAATTGGCATTGGAAACGCAAGAGGAGGATCCGGGTGACGTATACGATAAAACAGAACCGTCCTTGGAATATAGCACAGCTACGTCCTTTCCACACTTAGCAATTTTCACATTACATACATTCTAATAATTATGAAACATGATCAATGAATTAAAGCATTTGGTTCACTCTTTGAGTCTTTTACCTCCTTTTATTGTTCATTTTTGGATCGTGTATGTTTTCCGACTAAAACCGCAGAGCTGGATGTTTCCGCCTAGGCGTGTATAAAACGTGTGATTTTCAAAATCGTCCAGTAGGACATGAGCTTAAGTTTTCTGGTGGACGAGTTTTCCGTTGCAAGCTTATGGATTCCTGGTAGCGACTTCCGGCACCTTGGTTGGGGGCTTATTTCGGTGGTCCTTGATGGATTGCCATTGGGCCTCGTCGCCGTCGGCAAGCGTTTCCGACTAAAGGTCTCCCGGCTCGTGGAAGGTCAAATAAGTGAGCCGGAGAATTTAGAAATCAGCACTTGCTTTAAAACAAAAGACCACGCATATATATATAGCGGTAGCAGGATAAGTATTTCCGCCCATAATTCTTCTTGCGTAGTTTTTTGCCCTAGCTACTTCAAAATAAGTTTATATTACAAACCCACGAAGGGGCCGAATGATGCATTGTTCATGTTTTTTCCCGCAACAAATTCTTTACTTCTCAACATCCTTGGTCGGAGAAGAAGGACCCTCATCGTTGGTCTTGGCTTTGTTCTTTTCTACCTCCTTGGAGCTTGTCCATGTGAATAGGCTATCGTCTTCGGATCCATCAGGTCTTGCCTCCACTTCACGCTCCTTCTCAGCCTCCGCTTCGGGGGCCTCGTCGGACTGGAAGTACGACCTTGTCGTAGAAGGCATCGTGACGGATGCGCCGAGCGATCCGGGTATCGTACCCACTCGTAGGCGTCCAGGAGTTTGTCCGATTGGAATCCTTGGGAATGCATGTCGTGACTTCATCGATGTTTAGCGTCTGAGCATGAGCTAGACACATGGCAAGGAACATCTGGGTAGCGCTGTGAGCTGAAGAAGCTTGCAGATCGACAACAAGCTCCGACAGCACGTCCATCTTCTTGATAAGCTCGCGTGACATCGCGGGTTCGGCTCTCCTTGAGCGCCAAGTTGTGGAAGATTTTGCGACAAGTGGAGATCACATCTAA
>NC_061511.1:61993393-62022475 GCF_022539505.1 Lolium rigidum
AAATAGGATTTTTGGTATAATTTCCTTCCACATGTGATCTTCCGAAATATTGCCTTCCGACGGTGCTTTTTCCAGCGTGAATCCCGGCTCCGGTGCTTGATCCTCCAATAATGATGAAACATGCAAAATAGATGAAATAACATAAGTATTGTGTCCCAATATGAAATATATCAATGAATAACAGCAAATTATGATATAAAATAGTGATGCAAATTGGACGTATCAGTATGGATGTCTAAGTTGAGAATAATCAAAAGCGATAAATCCAAAATGCGAGCTTTCTCCTTAGACCTTTGTACAGGCGGCATGGAGGTACCCCATTGTGACACTTGGTCAAAACATGTGCATTGCAAAGATCCGGTAGTCCAAGTTAATTAGGACAAGGTGCGGGCACTATTAGTATACTATGCATGAGACTTGCAACTTGTAAGATATAACTTTCATAACTCATATGCTTTATTACTACCGTTGACAAAATTGTTTCATGTTTTCAAAATAAAAGCTCTAGCACAAATATAGCAATCGATGCTTTCCTCTTTGAAGGACCATTCTTTTTACTTTTATGTTGAGTCGGTTCACCTATCTCTCTCCACCTCAAGAAGCAAACACTTGTGTGAACTGTGCATTGATTCCTACATATTTGCATATTGTACTTGTTATATTACTCTATGTTGACTATTATCCATGAGATATACATGTTACAAGTTGAAAGCAACCGCTGAAACTTAATCTTCCTTTGTGTTGTTTCAATACCTTTACTTTGATTTATTGCTTTATGAGTTAACTCTTATGCAAGACTTATTAATACTTGTCTTGAAGTACTATTCATGAAAAGTCTTTGCTATATGATTTACTTGTTTACTCATGTCATTACCATTGTTTTGATCGCTGCATTCACTACATATGTTTACAAATAGTATGATCAAGGTTATGATGGCATATCACTTCAGAAATTATCTTTGTTATCGTTTTACTCGCTCGGGACGAGCAGAACTAAGCTTGGGGATGCTGATACGTCTCCGACGTATCGATAATTTCTTATGTTCTATGCCATATTATTGATGATACCTACATGTTTTATGCACACTTTATTTCATATTCGTGCATTTTCTGGAACTAACCTATTAACAAGATGCCGAAGTGCCAGTTCTCGTTTTTCGCTGTTTTTGGTTTCAGAAATCCTAGTAACGAAATATTCTCGAATTGGACGAAACAAAGACCCAGGGGCCTATTTTTCCACGGAGCTTCCGAAGACCGAAGAACATACGAAGTGGGGCCACGAGGTGGCGACACCACAAGGCGGCGCGGCCCAGTGGGGCTCGCGCCGCCCTATGGTGTGGCCCCTCGTCCGGCCCCCGACTCGCCCTTCCGCCTACTTAAAGCCTTCGTCGCGAAACCCCTGAGGCGAAAAACCACGATACGGAAAACCTTCCGCAGACGCCGCCGCCGCCGATCCCATCTCGGGGGATTCGGAGATCTCCTCCGGCACCTCGCCGGAGAGGGGATTCATCTCCCGGAGGACTCTACACCGCCATGGTCGCCTCCGGAGTGATGAGTGAGTAGTTCACCCCTGGACTATGGGTCCATAGCAGTAGCTAGATGGTTGTCTTCTCCTCATTGTGCTTCATTGTTGGATCTTGTGAGCTGCCTAACATGATCAAGATCATCTATCCGTAATTCTATATGTTGTGTTTGTCGGGATCCGATGGATAGAGAATACCATGTCATGTTAATTATCAAGTTATTACATATGTGTTGTTTATGATCTTGCATGCTCTCCGTTACTAGTAGAGGCTCTGGCCAAGTTTTTACTTTTAACTCCAAGAGGGAGTACTTATGCTCGATAGTGGGTTCATGCCCGCATTGACACCTAGGACAGAGTGACGAAAAGTTCTAAGGTTGTGTTGTGCTCGTTGCCACTAGGGATAAAACATTGGCGCTATGTCCGAGGATGTAGTTATTGATTACATTACGCACCATACTTAATGCAATTGTCTATTGCTTTGCAACTTAATACCGGAGGGGGTTCGGATGATAACCTGAAGGTGGACTTTTTAGGCATAGATGCAGTTGGATGGCGGTCTATGTACTTTGTCGTAATGCCCAATTAAATCTCACTATACTTATCATGTCATGTATGTGCATTGTTATGCTCTCTCTATTTGTCAATTGCCCGACTGTAATTTGTTCACCCAACATGCTTTTATCTTATGGGAGAGACACCTCTAGTGAACTGTGGACCCCGGTCCATTCTTTAATACTGAAATACAAATCTGCTGCAATACTTGTTTTACTATTTTCTCTGCAAACAATCATCTTCCACACAATACGGTTAATCCTTTGTTACAGCAAGCCGGTGAGATTGACAACCTCACCTGTTTCGTTGGGGCAAAGTACTTTGGTTGTGTTGTGCAGGTTCCACGTTGGCGCCGGAATCTCCGGTGTTGCGCCGCACTACATCCCGCCGCCATCAACCTTCAACGTGCTTCTTGGCTCCTCCTAGTTCGATAAACCTTGGTTTCTTTCTGAGGGAAAACTTGCTGCTGTGCGCATCATACCTTCCTCTTGGGGTTGCCCAACGAACGTGTGAAATACACTCCATCAGTGTACTTGCAATAATCTATCATGCACTCTAAGTTTATTTAAATATGAACATCGAATGTCGTGGAGCTTGTTAACTCCGGCATTGAGGTGCTCTTGTAGCCCTACACAATTAGTGGTGTTCATCATCCAACAAGAGAGTGTAGAGTGGTTTTATTATGTGATCGATGTTGAGAGTGTCCACTAGTGAAAGTATGATCCCTAGCCCTTGCTTCTAAGCATCGAAACTCCGTTTATTTACTCGTTCGTTGCATGTTTACTCGCTGCCATATTTTATTCAGATTGTTATTACCACTCATATACATCCATATTACTTGTATTTCACTATCTCTTCGCCGAACTAGTGCACCTATACATCTGACAAGTGTATTAGGTGTGTTGGGGACACAAGAGACTTCTTGTATCTTGATTGCAGGGTTGCTTGAGAGGGATATCTTTGACCTCTTCCTCCCTGAGTTCGATAAACCTTGGGTGATCCACTTAAGGGAAACTTGCTGCTGTTCTCCAAACCTCTGCTCTTGGAGGCCCAACACTGTCTACTAGAATAGAAGCACCCGTAGACATCAAGCACTTTTCTGGCGCCGTTGCCGGGGAGGAAAGGTAAAAGGCACTCATACTCCGGTCCCATGTAACTAAGTACTTTTCTGTTGCCGTTGTGTGTGTGCTCGAAGCTATTTCCTTTAGATCCTGCAATTGCATCTTTTTGTTTCTTGTTAAACACTAGTAAGGCATAATGGAAAACATCTGTGAGCTTTTTGTACTATTTCCTGAGTCAAGACATGAATGGTTTAATGCGAAAATTAAAAAACCTATGGAACCTTATTTGCATGCTGGTAGCAATGATATTAGTATGAACGCTTTGAACACCATTGTTGCTAATGATATAGAAAATTCTAAGCTTGGGGAGGTCGGTTTTGATGAAAATGATCTCTTTAGTCCTCCGGGTATTGAGGAGAAAGTTTATGTTGATTATGATATGCCTCCCATATATGATGATTATAATGATAGTGGTCTTTTGGTGCCGCCTACTATGGAGGATAAATTTGATTATGATTACAATATGCCTCCTATATTTGATGATAGCCACTTTGTTGAATTTGCTCCTACTACAATTAATAAGAATGACTATGCTTATGTTGGGAGTAGTAATAATTTTATGCATGAGACTCATGATAAGAATGTTTCATTTGATAGTTATATTGTTGAGTTTGCTCATGATGCTACTGAAAGTTATTATGAGAGAGGAAAATATGGTTGTAGAAATTTTCATGTTACTAAAACACCTCTCTATATGCTGAAATTTTTGAAGTTACACTTATTTTATCATTCTATGCTTGTTGCATCATGCTTCATGAATTTGTTTGTTTACAAGATTCCTATGCATAGGAAGCATGTTAGGCTTAAATTTGTTTTGAATTTGCTTCTTGATGCTCTCTTTTGCTTCAACTACTATTTCTTGCGAGTGCATCATTAAAACTGTTGAGCCCATCTTAATGGCTATAAAGAAAGAACTTCTTGGGATATAACCCATGTGTTTATTTTACTACAGTACTTTTGTTTTATATTTGTGTCTTGGAAGTTGTTTACTACTGTAGAAACCTCTCCTTATCTTTATTTTATTGCATTGTTGTGCCAAGTAAAGTCTTTGATAGTAAAGTCATACTAGATTTGGATTACTGCGCAGAAACAGATTTCTTGCTGTCACGAATTTGGGTATGATTCTCTCGTAGGTAACTCAGAATAATCTGCCAATTTACGTGAGTGATCCTCGGATATGTACGCAACTTTCATTCAATTTGAGCATTTTCATCCGAGCAAGTCCGGTGCCTCTTTAAAATTCATCTTTACGGACTGTTCTGTTTTGACAGATTCTGCCTTTTATTTCGCATTGCCTCTTTCGCTGTGTTGGATGGATATCTTTGTTCCATTACCTTCCAGTAGCTTTGAGCAATATCCAGAAGTGTTAAGAATGATTGTGTCACCTCTGAACATGTGAATTTTTGATTATGCACTAACCCTCTAATGAGTTTGTTTCGAGTTTGGTGTGGAGAAAGTTTTCAAGGGTCAAGAGAGGAGGATGATACAATATGATCAAGAAGAGTGAAAAGTCTAAGCTTGGGGATGCCCCCGTGGTTCATCCCTGCATATATTTTTATTCGGTCACATCTTATGTAATTTACTTGGAGCGTCTGTGTGCTTTTATTTTCGTTTTGTTATTTTCATTCTCTGAATAAATGCTTGTGTGGGAGAGAGACACGCTCCGCTGGTTCATATGAACACATGTGTTCTTAGCTTTACTTTTAATGTTCATGGCGAAGGTTGAAACTGCTTCGTTCATTGTTATTTGGTTGGAAACAGAAAATGCTGCATGTGGTAATTGGTATAATGTCTTGAATAATTTGATACTTGGCAATTGTTGTGCTCATATAGATCATGTTTAAGCTCTTGCTGTTACCACCAGAATTTAACCAAGTCTGGAGATGGGCCGTGATTAAATGGGCTTAGAAGACATACATGGAAGATATTCCCGAATCGGCCTTGTACAAGGAGTTTGGGCAAGATTGCCCGTGTATCTGTAAATATAGTAGGATACGTGTCGGTTAGAATTAGGAGATAGAGTTTAACTCGTGCACGGTTGGGTTTTTCCCAAGTTAGAGAGTCTACGGACTATAAATATGTATCTAGGGTTATTGAGAAAGGAGGACGATCACGTTCACAACAAATCAATCTAGGCGCATCGCCACCCCTTGTTTCGAGGGTTTCTCCCGGGTAAGCAACATGCTGCCTAGATCGCATCTTGCGATCTAGGCGATATCGGTTTATTAGTTCTTGGTGTTGCTCGTGCTGAAGCCTTTTTGATGGCGAGCAACACCCTTATCTTAGGTGTTTTGGGGTTGATCACAATGCTTTCACGATGCACTTGTTTAGCTACGCTCCCCCTCGATATCTAGCTGCCCTTACACCTATTTTAGGTGTAAGGGCAGCACCTTGCTTGTTCGTTAATTATTTAGTAGATCTAATCCGTTATAGTCGCTCCTTGTTCTTCAAGGATTGGTTTGATATCCGTATGGTTAGGCCTTATAAACGGGTTGAAGGATCCGGTAGTGCGTAAGGTGTGGTTTACTAAGCTCTAGAGGGATTGTTCCGGGGATCAACTTCACGTTGGTTTTTAGGCCTCTTTAGTACTGGTTTCCTATCATCTTACGTATCTATTAGGCTCAATTACGCATAGGATGTTCCGGTTATATGGTGAAAACCCTAGACTATCGTAGATTAGCTTAGCTGGATATTGATAAAGCATGATCCCCATGTCCTTATAAATCTAACATGAACCATGGGGCAATCGGCTCTTTGAGCCGATCCACAAAACAACTTAAGAGCCGATTGGGGCTCGTATTTAATGTTTACGTGTTTGCCATGTAGGAAACTAGTCGAAGCAATCCATCACCTTCCTGACCAGGTATAGGTCAGGTGGCACGCCCTCGTAATCACCAGGACGCGTGTACCAGAAGGCATTGCGGGCCGTCGCCCGAGGGACCAGGGTCAGCCGCAATCCTGGGAGCCTCCCGGCTCTACTGTGTTGCCCGTCGTTGCTCGCCGGTGGGTTTCTGACCGCAACACATTCTGGCACGCCCGGTGGGACACTCTGCAACAACGACAACATCGACATCTGCAGCAACCATGTCAAAAGCTGCGGAGGAGGTGGTCGGCGAACCAGTCACGTATGCAGATCTGCCGGAAGAGCAAAAGAAGAAGTATGATGAGATGAAAGCCATCTTGGAAGCCGATCTCATCGGCTCTTTCGTGAGGACCCGTTCACATGGCGTAAGGTGGAAGGGGTTCTCCCCGAAGGTGTTCTTGACGGAGTAGACCTGTCTACCCCTTCGCAGGAACGTACCGCAGCTCGCGCCAGGAAATCAATTACATGGCGGCTCATTCTCTACACCGCTATTCTGAGAGCCTGGTGAATACTCTCGAGCGCGTCGCGGTCCGTGTGGTGCAGGAAATCATGAAGCATCAATACTCCCCGTCAGGACCTACCCTAGGGACTCACCAGGGAGAAGTACCGCTCCAGATCAGGCCGTCGCTGCCATTCGCGCTTGCAGCACCAGAGCCGCCGGGTTCACCGGCGTACGTCGTCTACAAGGTTGGAGGCGATCCTAGCGATTGCCAGTTCCTATATGAGCCGCCTAAGGAGATCCCGCATGGGTACGTGTGCACATATGTGCCGGACTGCAATGCCTGGGCGCGCACAGGCCAGATCGCACCAAAAGGGATTTTTGGAGTAGATGCTGATAAACAAGCATGGCTGGCCAAATATGCTACTGGAACGAGTCATGAAGGCTCGGTCCCTACAGCTAATACCATGGAGCAGATCAGCACTATCTTGAGAGACCAATTCGGCATCCTGCCGAAGAGGAAGACAATCGGCTATTCCAAGCCGTACCCTGACGAGTATGACCTGATCCCAGTGCCACCCAAGTATCGGCTCCCTGAATTCTCAAAATTCAATGGAGCAGAAGGATCTAGCTCAATAGAGCAAAGCCGATACTTGGCGCAGCTGGGCATGATTTCAGCGTCAGACCAGTTACGTGTGAGGTTTTTCGCATAATCCCTCACGGGGTCAGCCTTTGGATGGTACACGTCGTTGCCACCAAACTAAGTCCGGACGTGGAAGCAAATGGAGGAGCAGTTTCACGTGCAATATCACTCAGAAGCTACCGAAGCTGGCATTGCCGACCTAACACAGGTGCGGCAGAAGCGGGGAGAAACAGTATCTGAATACATCCAACGTTTCAGGACTGTCAGGAACCGATGTTATTCGGTTCGTTTATCTGAGAAGGAAGCGATCGATTTGGCAGTACTGGGCCTCGCAACGCTAATCAAGGATCTGACTTCCCAAGCGGAGTACAGTTCATTGTCGCACATGGTGCGTGAAACTCACATCCTATGAGCAGCGGCACCCTGAATTGTACCAAGACAAGTTCAAGCGTCCGGTGGGTCCGATTGAGATTGAAGAAACCGAAGATCCCGCACCGGACCTCGGAGGTGGGCTGTAGCTGAATGGGCCGGGGGGCACATCCCGTGTCCTGCAAGTGGGTAAAACCACAAGGGCCTCCAAAAGGGTTTGACTTCGATTTGAGCAAAGCTGAGCAGATTTTCGATCTATTGCTTATGGAAAAACAGCTGAAGTTACTCGAAGGCCATAAAACCCCTACAACACAAGAAATGAATGGGAGGCCGTACTGCAAATGGCATCATTCGTTCACCCATACCACCAATGACTGCAAGGTGTTTCGTCAGCAGATCCAAATGGCGATAGAACAAGGCCGATTAATTTTCGGACAGTTTGCCATGAAAGTGGACACACATCCGTTCCCTGGCGTCAACGTGGTGGAACCTAATCACTCCGCGAGGCGTCGACTGGATTTCTCGTGCAATGTTAACATGGCAGGACCTGCGCGCCACCATGGCAATGATAAAGAGGAAAGCAGTCACTCCCGCAACAAGGAAAAGGAAGAGGCCGATCCACGCGACCGGCCCCGATACGATGATAAGTGGTACCTTACCAAGGAACAAGTGAGAAGCGTGCGATACCAAAAACCACTCTCCACGCACCTCCTCAACAAATATGAATATCAGTATGACCGACGTCGGCAGTACGACAGAAACGACGAAAGATACAATCGGTTCGATGAAGATAAAGGAAGGTACCGTCGGCATGACAGAGACGACGAAGGGCGCGAGCACCGCGCTAAGGAGAGGTCAAGGGAACAGGAAGACATGGATAGACACTGGGACTGTCCCTTCTTTAAACACTGCTGGGACTCAGGGATGAGCCGATTGCCTACAATCGAAAACTGCCCGGAGTGTAGACGCCGGAAGAAGGATGCAGGGGAAGTTTCAGTTTTCAAGCGTCTAGGACCTCTCCCTCCACGGAACAAACGAGCTGAGTCCTCTCAAGATGAAGACTTTGAAGAGTCAGAAGATGAAGAAGAGGATAGGTACCACCGGCCAAGGTGGTGCCCCGATGGACTCAGCCATTCCCAAAAGCGTAGGGTTCAGCGGCTACGCAGCTTGGAGCAAGCCGAAGCACAATACTTGCACACGTTGAGGAAAGCACGGCCCGATCTGGCCGTGAAAATTCAGCAGACTTTGGACGAAGAGACTCGACCACCAAAGAAAGTTTGGCGTCCTAAGAAAACGAAAGCCGATGCAGACACATCGGCTGGCACGAACATGGTGTTCTTCCTTCCATCAGAGTTTCGTGCCCCAGGGATGGAAGAAGTGCCGATAGCAGCACGTTTGACTGCGGTCCATGGCCAGTCATCTTTGAGAAGCCACGGGAAAAGGGCTACAAACACATGAAGGCCCTGTACCTCAAAGGTTATATCAATGGGCAGCCCGTCGGCAGAATGTTGGTTGATACAGGAGCGGCGGTAAATATAATGCCATATTCCATGCTACAGCGTTTGGGACGCTCCAGTGCCGATCTGATCAAGACCAACGTCACACTAAACGACTTCAACGGCCAAGCATCGGGGACGCAAGGTGTCCTGAACGTGGACTTAACCATAGGCCGAAAGACAGTCCCAACGACATTCTTCATCATCGACAGCAAGAGCACCTATGCTGCCCTGTTAGGTAGGGATTGGATTCACGCTAACTGCTGCATTCCGTCTACAATGCACCAATGCCTGATACAGTGGGATGGAGACGACGTAGAAGTCGTGCATGCAGATGACTCGATCGACGTCTCGATAGCCGGCATGAACATTTGGGACTCAGAAGACCAAGAGCCGCTCTCTAGAATCAGTTTGGACGGCTGTGATCGCATCGAGGTGACAAAAAACGGGGTGAGGCTGGTCTTATCCACCGGCCTGATAGAGTAGCCAGAGCAACATCCATCGACACACGTGGCAAGGCCGATCCCTACGATCGGCCCCAAAAAATAAAAGGCAAGGATCTCACGTCAAACATGTCACGTAGTCGTGGTAGGGAGGCTTGCCCCCTGTAAGGGAGCACATACAAGTTGTAAACCTTCACTGATCAATTCAATCAACATGGAGGCCGATTCCAGTAATCGGCCAAAATTATCCTCGCCACACGTTCTGCCTGTGTTCAACGTCGATCTAACATGCGACGGAAAGCTGGGATATGGGTTTACGTCAGCTGATGAGCTAGAAGAGATCGACATTGGTCCTGGGGATAAGCCACGACCAACATTTATCAGCAAAAAGTTAGATCCGCATCTGAGGAGCCTGATGATAGCTTTGTTGAAAGAATACCCAGATTGTTTTGCCTGGGATTATACAGAGATGCCCGGGCTAGACAGGAGCATCATTGAGCATCGGCTACCTCTCAAGAAGGGATTTCGGCCGTTCCAGCAACGAGCACGGCAGATGAAGGCCGAAATTCTAGAAGAAGTCAAGAAAGAGATTGAGAAGATGTTGAGCGCCGGGTTCATCAGGCCATGCAGGTATGCTGAGTGGATATCTAGCATCGTACCTGTGGAGAAGAAAGACGGACGATGGCGCGTCGCCATACATTTTCGCGATCTCAACAGAGCCACTCCGAAGGATGAATACCCTGTGCCGGTAGCTGAGACGTTGATCAATGCAGCGGCTGGTCATAAGGTTTTAAGCTTCATGGATGGCAACGCCGGTTACAACCAGATTGTTGCTGAGTATGAAGCAGTACGTAAGGGGATGGAGTTGCTAATTGGAGCCGGGGCAGAAGCAGTGGAACTCTTTGGAGATTCGAAGTTGGTGATCTCCCAGCTCACGGAAGAATACAAGTGCGAGAGCGAGTCACTCTTCCCGTTATGGATGCATTGCCGCGAGCTGATGACACAGCTTCAGTGTACATAAACTTCAACCGGGTCCCGAGGTCGCAGAACACGGAGGCGAACGATCTCGCACGGATGGCGTCGAGGCTATAAGGAGACGGTGGAAGGAGCCGATGTCCAGATACATTTCATGGAGCCAGACGATTGGAGAGCCGATATCTTCAATTACTTGAAAGATCCGGCTCGGGGGGCACCTAAACGGATAAGGTACAAGGCTATGAAGTATGTCCTTATTGGAGATGACATGTTCTATAGGACCTTGGAAGGGTTACTTCTCAAATGTTTGGGGACAGCCGAGGCAAATCGGCTCTTACACGAGGTACATGAAGGCGCCTGTGGAACTCATCAATCGGCTCATAAGATGAAGTGGTTGATCGAGCGATCGTGGTTTTATTGGCCCACCATGCTTGAGGACTGTTTCAAGTACTACAAAGGGTGTCAAGCATGTCGAGGTTTGGTAGCATTCGGATGGTACCCGCATCAGCAATGAACCCCATCATCAAGCCTTGGCCATTTCGAGGATGGGGAATGGACATGATCGGCAAAATCCATCCCGCATCGAGCAAAGGCCACGAGTGGATCTTGGCCATTACAGATTATTTTACTAAGTGGGTGGAAGCCGTCCCTATGAAGTCAGTAAAATCAGAGGATGTTATCAACTTTGTGAAAGAGCATGTCATTCATAGGTTCGGGATTCCCCAGACCATCACGACCGATGGAGGTTCGGTCTTCATCTCTAAAGAATTCAGAAAGTTCTGCGATGACATGGGAATTAAGCTGATCCGATCGTCTCCATACTACGCTCAGGCGAATGGGCAGGCTGAAGCATCCAACAAAAGCCTTATCAAGCTGATCAAGAGGAAAATCGACGAGTATCCTAGACGTTGGCACGAGGTATTATCGGAGGCTTTGTGGGCTTATCGCATGTCATGTCATGGAGCAGTAAAGACCTCGCCGTACCATCTGGTCTATGGACAAGAAGCCGTGTTACCCCGGGAGATCACGGCTGGGTCGAGACGTGTCACGTTTCGTAATGACTTGACAACCGAAGAGTATGCAGCCCCGATGAGTGATAGCGTTGAGGATCCGACGTAACTCAGACTTTGGTCACTTGAGAAAATTAAGGAGAACAAGGCCAAGGTAGCTCGTGCATATAATAAGAAGGTGAAGCCAAAGGAGTTCCAGGTTGGTGATCTAGTGTGGGAAGATGTACTGCCGTTGGGGACTAAGGACAAGGCATATGGCAAATGGTCTCCAAATTGGCACGGGCCGTACAGGGTTGACCAAGTCCTAAAGGGCAATGCATACATGCTCGAGCAATTGGATGGGGTAAAATTCCCAGTGGCCGTCAATGGCCAGCATCTCAAGAAGTATTTCCCAAGCATGTGGGATGATGGGCAGTGAGATATGGGGGCCGATTTTAGATCGGCCAGTAAAAAAAAATTTACACCAACTTGAGCAGTGGAATATGGGGGCCGATGTATGAAATCGGCCGATATAAAACTCTAAACAAAAGCATAGCCGATGTACTGACCATAGACTTTAGAGCTGAAAGAGCCGATGCGGAGTCATCGACTATAGAGGAACAACTGTTATTTCAGGTCACCATTCAGTTTTACGTTCGATTGTGGGGCTGGCCTATTAAGCATGAAATCCTTCTTCATTGATTTCAAAAGGGGATTTTTTACAAGGAGGAGCCGATTGCTCAGGAGCGGAGGAACAAAAGGAGGACAGATTGCTACTACTAGTCCTATACTAAGTGGCCCCTACTCTAGGGACCGTCGCTGTCCTCATCGTCGCCATTGTAGCCGCCGCCGGTGCTGCTGCTGGCGAGCTCCTCGTCGCTACTGCCGTAGCCCTCGACGGGGGCTTCTTTCTCCTCGTCATCATCGTCCTCGTCGTCATCCGACCAGGCCCAGCCGCGGAAGCGCTTCGCCGGCGGCTCGTCGGAGGAAGTGTCGCCCTCCTCTTCCTTCTCGTCGGAGGAGGCGTCGTCCTCTTCATCCTCCTCTTCTTCCTCTTCGCCGGAGGGGGTGAAGCTACCCCAAGAGAGGAGGTCATACTCACTCTCCGCCACCAGTTCCCCGTCGATGAGGAACCGGAGGTCGTCCTCCCCATCGGTCGGGGGCAAATCGCCATCTGACCCGACGAGGGCCTCGGGTGGGCCATCGGGCACGAAGTCGAAGTCCCACTCCGGCTCCTCCCATTGGTTGTGCTCTGGCATCGGCTCGCTTGAGGAAGAGGATTGGAAGGAGAGAGCCGATGCAGCAGAGGAGGAGGATGAGTCCATGGTGGAGGAGGGCTTTTCGGTGTCTAGTACTGAGGAAGGGGATGAAGAAGCGAGTTGCTTGATGTGGTTAAATAAAAGGGGATATAGTGGAGATTTAATGCCGCGACGGTTTTCGAGGACATGGTGCCGAATCTATCAAGTCACGCAGAGAAGCTGAGAAGGCAAGGCGTCATGATGAAAGATTCTGCGGCAGCTCTGCTCTGTCACGACATGACCCTTCGAAGGAATAATAGAGTGGTTTTGAAATTATCATTGCCAAAACCAGGGGGGCATGTGTTACCACCAGAATTTAACCAAGTCTGGAGATGGGCCGTGATTAAATGGGCTTAGAAGACATACATGGAAGATATTCCCGAATTGGCCTTGTACAAGGAGTTTGGGCAAGATTGCCCGTGTATCTGTAAATATAGTAGGATACGTGTCGGTTAGAATTAGGAGATAGAGTTTAACTCATGCACGGTTGGGTTTTTCCCAAGTTAGAGAGTCTACGGACTATAAATATGTATCTAGGGTTATTGAGAAAGGAGGACGATCACGTTCACAACAAATCAATCTAGGCGCATTGCCACCCCTTGATTCGAGGGTTTCTCCCGGGTAAGCAACATGCTGCCTAGATCGCATCTTGCGATCTAGGCGAGATCGCTTATTCGTTTTTGGTGTTGCTCGTGCTGAAGCCTTTTTGATGGCGAGCAACACCCTTATCTTAGGTGTTTTGGGGTTGATCACAATGCTTTCACGATGCACTTGTTTAGCTACGCTCCCCCTCGATATCTAGCTGGGTGTAAGGGCAGCACCTTGCTTGTTCGTTATTTAGTAGATCTAATCCGTTATAGTCGCTCCTTGTTCTTCAAGGATTGGTTTGATATCCGTATGGTTAGGCCTTATAAACGGGTTGAAGGATCCGGTAGTGCGTAAGGTGTGGTTTACTAAGCTCTAGAGGGATTGTTCCGGGGATCAACTTCACGTTGGTTTTTAGGCCTCTTTAGTACTCGGTTTCCTATCATCTTACGTATCTATTAGGCTCAATTACGCATAGGATGTTCCGGTTATATGGTGAAAACCCTAGACTATCGTAGATTAGCTTAGCTGGATATTGATAAAGCATGATCCCCATGTCCTTATAAATCTAACATGAACCATGGGGCAACCGGCTCTTTGAGCCGATCCACGTAACAACTTAAGAGCCGATTGGGGCTCGTATTTAATGTTTACGTGTTTGCCATGCAGGAAACTAGTCGAAGCAATCCATCACCTTCCTGACCAGGTATAGGTCAGGTGGCACGCCCTTGTAATCACCAGGACGCGTGTACCAGAAGGCATTGCGGGCCGTCGCCCGAGGGACCAGGGTCAGCCGCAATCCTGGGAGCCTCCCGGCTCTACTGTGTTGCCCGTCGTTGCTCGCCGGTGGGTTTCTGACCGCAACACTTGCATCATGTACTTTGCACCTATTAATGAAGAACTACATAGAGCTAGTTAAAATCTGGTTTGCATGATTAGTTTCTCTAGAGTCTAGATATTTTCTGGTTAAGGTGTTTGAACAACAAGGAGACAATGTAAAGTCTTATAATGCTTGCAATATGTTCATATGTAAGTTTTGCTGCACCTTTTATACTTGAGTTTGCTTCAAACAACCTTGCTAGCCTAGCCTTGTATTGAGAGGAATTCTTCTCGTGCATCCAAATCCTTGAGCCAATAACCATGCCATTTGTGTCCACCATATCTACCTACCACATGGTATTTCTCCGCCATTCCAAAGTAAATTACTTGAGTGCTACCTTTAAAATTTCTATTCTTTACCTTTGCAATATATAGCTCATGGGACAAATAGCTTAAAAACTATCGTGGTGAAGAATATGTACTTATGTGTCTTATTTCTTAGTAAGTTGCTTGTTGAGCGGTAACCATGTTTTCTGGGGACGCCATCAACCTTTACCTTTGTTGAATATCATGTGAGTTGCTATGCATGTTCGTCTTGTCTGAAGTAAGGGCGGTTCTCACAATCAAATGGTTTGAGTATGCATACTGTTAGAGAAGAACATTGGGCCGCTAACTAAAGCCATGATTCATGGTGGAAGTTTCAGTTTGGACAACTAATCCTCAATCTCTTATGAGAATATTAAGTGTTGTTGAATGCTTATGCATTAAAGAGGAGTCCATTATCTGTTGTCTATGTTGTCCCGGTATGGATGTCTAAGTTGAGAATAATCAAAAGCGAGAAATCCAATGCGAGCTTTCTCCTTAGACCTTTGTACATGCGGCATAGGGGTACCCTTTGTGACACTTGGTTGAAACATATGCTATGCAATGATAATCCGTGTTAACCCAAGCTAATTAGGACAAGGTAGCACTATTAGTATACTATGCATGAGGCTTGCAACTTATAAGATGTCTTATACATAACACATATGCTTTATTACTACCGTTGACAAAATTGTTTCTTGTTTTCAAAATGAAAAGCTCTAGCACAAATATAGTAATCAATGCTTCCCTCTGCGAAGGGCCTATCTTCTACTTTATTGTTGAGTCAGTTTACCTACTTCTTTCTATCTCAGAAGCAAACACTTGTATGAACTGTGTGCATTGATTCTTACATGTTTACCTATTGCACTTGTTATATTGCTTTGTGTTGACAATTATCCATGAGATATACATGTTACAAGTTGAAAGCAATTGCAGAAACTTAATCATCCTTTGTGTTGCTTCAATGCCTTTTACTAAGAATCTATTGCTTTATGAGTACCTCTTATGCAAGTCTTATTGATGCTTGTCTTGAAAGTACTATTCATGAAAAGTCTTTTCTATATGATTCAATTGTTTAGTCATTATCTTTACCATTGCTTTGAATCGCTGCATTCATTACATATGCTTTACAATTGTATTGATCAAGATTATGATAGCATGTCACTTCAGAAATTATCTTTGTTATCGTTTACCTACTCGAGGGCGAGTAGGAACTAAGCTTGGGGATGCTTGATACGTCTCAAACGTATCTATAATTTCTTATGTTCCATGCTACTTTTATGATGATACTTACATGTTTTATACACACTTTACATCATTTTGATGCGTTTTCCGGAACTAACCTATTGACGAGATGCCGAAGTGCCAGTTCCTGTTTTCTGCTGTTTTTGGTTTCAGAAATCCTAGTAAGGAAATATTCTCGGAATTGGACGAAATCATCTCCCAGCATCTTATTTTTCCACGAAGCTTCCAGAACACCCGAGAGCCACCATAGGGGAGCCCTGGTGGGCCCAGATGATAGGGCGGCGCGGCCAGGCTAGGGCCCGCGCCCCCCTATTGTGACACCACCTCGTCAACCCTCCGACTCCGCCTCTTCGCCTATTTAAAGGTCCCTGACCTAATGATAAGGTGTGGCCCGATCTTCTCAGTAAACAACGGTGGTGATGATGATCACGGGGTGATGGCAGCGGAGAAACACGACGATGAAGTGGATGATAACTTGTATGACGCAACGAGATCTCTCGATTGGTCCCTGTCGCCAATGCAACAGCTCTCAACCCTGCAAGATATTCGCAACTCCACACACTTGCGCACGTAGCCGCCGACCACGAAGCGGTAAGTTGCAATCGTCTAATTTCCAATGGAACAGCAGATCACACAAGACTTTTTCAGGATCTACACAATATCAAGCAATATGGTGTAGGGATTCAATAGTTTTGCTAGAGCAAACAACTAAGAACTAGGGTTTATCTTAAACGTGGTCTAAAGCAGCTAGGGGGCGTCCCGGGCACTTATATAGGTGTCCGGGACAAGTTCCGGTCGAAAAGATACAAGAATAACCGACCCGGAATAGATCTGGTCGAGACAGACTCGGACCGGTCCGGTCCGGAATCCGGTCAACCGGGCTGTGGACCGGGCGGGCCGGTCCGTGGTCCGGTCAACCGGGCGGTAACCGGAAACTTCGCAACTTTCCGGTTTCCGCCCGTACGATGCTTCATATCCGGTTGGCGGCCGGTTGGCGACCGGTCAACCGGGCCCGTGACCGGGCTGGCCGGTCAGGGGTCCAGTCGGACCGGGTGCTGGACCGGCCTGGACGTCGTCTTCTCCTCTCGCGCATTCCTCCCGCTCCTCCCTCGCACGTCCATGAGATATCTTCATGTCCAGCTCCATGTCGAGGAGCTTCACGTCCATCTTGACGTCTGTCTTTATGTCCAGCTGCTCCTCTCCTCGTGCGATGCTCGTCTCCTCTTGATACCTGATGATACATAAGTAATAGGACTTAGGCAGTATAAAGTTCTCATCAATCAAAGTATCGTTTAGAAACAAGTTCACCTGTTGTTTAAGTAGCTTCGCACGAGCTCTTGTAATTGGTCCAATCCAAACTTCATCGGACTTGAGCTTCACAGCAGGTTCATCTTCATCTATCAATGACGGAGGTAGTGGTGTAGTAGGGATGTCCTCATCATCTCCCCCCCTTCAAAAGGCGTCGACCTCGATGCTCCAAGGTCTTCTCCGTCATATGGTGTCAAATTGTAATATCCCAGTATTTGGGGTTACAAAAAGAGAGGAAACAGATGTGTGCATTGCATTCATGCATAGAAAATCCGGGGAATTTTCGCGCTTTTGTTTAAAACCTCCAAAGGGGTCGAGGTTTATCTTACATCGGTGGAATTGAGTTAGTCTTCGATGTGGGTGCGATAAATTTCGACATGACCTTTATTAATTTATTATGTTTTCGAGGGAAATAGTTTGAATTCAAATTCAAATATGAAAGACAGAATTTAAATAAGATCTTGGATTGGAATTTGAATCCTAATCAATTATATAAATACAAAGTAAATATAAATATAAATGAGAATCAAATATTACTAATAATTCACATAAGTATTATTACAACATTTATTGAAATATTATAAGTTACACAAGAACTATGAGATTACAAAATGGAACTAAAAGAATTTCTAAATCTAATATAAATCTTCTCAACATTTCTTATTCTTCTTTTCCTGCAATAAGAGAAACAAAACAAAGACAAAAGGAAAATAAATTGTGTTATGGTTAAAATGTCGCCATCATCAAGGATGAGGCATTTTGATAATTGGAACTCAACTACCAGACATTAGGAACTTGTCCTAATATCTAAATTGTGGATTAGAGGGATCAATTTCAATTTCTAGGCAGCTTTGGGAATCATGTATCATCTCTGGATCATAAGAGGGTCAATGGATCATTTTGTATCATTAGGCAACAATGAGCAAATAGGCACCAGGGACAAGTGAGCACATCTGATCCATATCAAATAAGGGACAAGGGCAACAGTATTTGATCCACTTATCTTAGGCAACAAAGGCAACTAATTAATCCCTCTAATCTAGTCAAATTCCTTAAAGAGAAAGCCACTAATCATTTCTACTGGATCAATTTTGACATGGAAAAGTCAATATGATCCTAATCAAATATTACTAAGCCACTGGTAATTAAGCAAAAGCCTAATTATTATTGAATCACACATTATCAGTTAATACAACTACATCTTAGTTGCTCGGTCATGCTCAGTAAGCAGTCACTAACCAGATCTCAACCATCAGATAAGGCTCACAGGTTTACACACATAGCAAGTACTCGAAATAAAGGCTAATACAGGATAAGTACAAGCACCAGCCGCGCCTTGCACTAGGAGGCACAAAATATCTACTAGACCACATGCGATGTACCAGGAGCACACACAGGCAGCACAGTCACCACATGCATAGCATGTGTTGTCACCACCACAAGCACCGATCAGCACTACTTGAGGAGCACCACAACAGTACTAGCAGTTTCCTAGCACACAAACACCCAGCCGCACCACCCTTTGCATACATCTGCCAAAGCCGCAGCTCATCTAGCAATCTTGAACCCAACAATCCTTTAGAAAAGCAAGAACACCTTATGATCCACAAGAACAACACCAGTTACTGTAGCAACAGGAGCAGATCAAGAAGCTAGCAAGGAGGAGCAAGCATGTCACAAGAAGAAGATTAACCAACAGTCCAGAAGGCCAAACTCTACAAGAACAGGTTGATCCATCAATCTCATATAAGCATCTCAGCATACTAGTTTGCACAAATAGGATCAGGGAAAATAAATGATGAATATACAAAACTCCCATCTATCTACCCTTCCACTAGACTCTGTCTAGGAGGATTTGAGAGATGGATTTTTCTCAGATAGGCATATAGGTGCTATGCTAAATCATCACAGAAATGAAAAGGCAACATAGCAGTATCTGTTCTTATTTCAAGTATGTGCCTCAGCCTTTGCATCATTGGCGAGGCAACCAAATCAAGATAATGTCTGTTCTTATCAGTTACTAACCAAAAGAGAGAAAGCAGGGAGTTGGCCAAGCAATTCCTTTGCATCACCACATACACATATATGACATTTCACACACAAGATGATCACATGATCATTGAATCATCTGAATCCAACTGCAAAGCCATCAGAAATATACACATGCATGGCCAATAGATCAAGCACAAAATGTGTTCTTATCAATTTAACCAAGCCCAAGTAAATCACAATAGTATCAAAGAACCTCCCTGTACAGCATCAATTGGTCATTGAGAGAAACACCAACACAGAGTTATCAGGCAGCATAGTTGCACTTGTTTTACAGAATCAAAGCCATAATAAATTTGTATGTAAGCTCACAATTAAGCCACCAAGCAAAGCATCTATATGCAGGCAACAATAGTTGCATCTTACATGTCTAAGGTAAACAAGAATTACACAGTAGTAGGATTGAGTAGTGTATATTCAGTTTGACAGAGATAGTATGTCAGGAACCACACCTGAAAGAACACTGGTTTATTTAACAACTGGATTTAGCTCCAGTACAACATTACCAGGGGCATTATATGCCCAGCAATATTGTAACACAATCACATAAATGGTAGTTTTGGATGCACATCACATTGTAATCATAGACAGAGAGGGCAGAGGTATAGCTCACAGTGAGTTCAGTCGAGAATTGGAGCGAGAGCCGACGCCGGGGTTGCGTCCGCGGCACCGTCCCGCCGGCGTCAAGGTCGAGGGGGGTAGTCGCAGCAGCAGCTACGGGTCGATGACGCCGGGGTTGCAGAGGATGCCGTCCTACCGGCGTCAATGCTAGTGGCGGCGGCACGGCAGTGAGGAGAAGGCGGAGGTTGACCTGTGTCGCGTGGACGCCGCAGCGTCGGTGTCGTCCGGCGACCGCCGAAACAGCAGGGGCTCGAGTTAGCCGAGGGCAGGGCCGCGCGTGAGCGCCGGTCGGCGTCGAAGCAGCGGGCGCTGGCGGTGGATACCGTGGCGGCGTCATGCCAGTGGGGGACGGCGCCGGAATCGGCCGTCGACGGCCGGAACAACAACATCGCCATCGCCAGGTTGGGAACGAACAAGAGAAGCCACGAAACTCAAATCAAGCTGGTGGAGGGTGTAGATCACGTCATGGCGGGTGGGAAACCATCTTGCCGGCGCTAGAGAGGGCTGGAGGCGGCCAGGAGAGAGAGCGGCGGCACGGCCAGGACATGGGGAGCTCGGGGGTATGCGTGCTCGTGAGCGAGAGAGGACGAGGAGAGCGTGAGGGAGAGGGGTTGGGTCGGGTCGAACTTGACCCGAGCCCGACCGGCCGAGCAGGCCATTTGGGCCAGACCAACTTGGCCCGGTTGGACCAGTTGGGCTCTAGTTATTTAGCCATTTTTTTAGAACAATTCTTTAAATAAATAAAGTGACATAACAAAAAAATTAAATAGAAATAACTTCTGAACAAGAGGAAAATTATAAGCAAAACGAAACTAGCAACAAATACTGTAAAATTTAAATAATAATAATATGAATCAGTCCTCTAGATTTCAGAATACCAATTTTAAATCTTGAATTGTTAAGACTTAAATACTAAAAATATAATTTTCTTGTTTCTATTTGTTCCATCAAGAAATTAATAAATATCACCTTGTATTATAATTTCTTATAATACAAACATTGTTGATCATGTTTAATCTTATGGAAACCCTAACTCAACATTACTTCAAAATATAATCCCAAAACCTATAAAAGAATTAAAAAAATACTCTTATTTCAACTACTATTTAAAACTTGAATAATAATTATCTTAATTATTAATTCCTTAAAAATAATAAAATGAAAAGTCTAATAATATTTTTGTTTCAAAGCTATTAATAACTTCAACTTTATTAATGAAGTTATTAACTCATGAACTATAGGGTAATCAGTAAACCCTAGTTCCATAAGAAAGAAAACTAGAACCTTATCATTTCATGTGAAACCCAAAACCCTAATTCAATTAGGAACCCTAGCCCAATAGTTCATATGAACCATAACTTGCTTCTAAACCTAAACCCTAGGTTAGAACATGTGATCATGATACTTTGATTTCATTCATAGATCCATAGTGACAACTAAACAATTGCAATGACTTCATAAAATAATAGAGACTCATCTTTAATATATTGGTATTACATGTGTTCATACCTAGCTGATCAAATAGGACCAACTCTAGTTCCTATTTTCTGAGACACTAACCTTTAATCATCCTTACTTAACATCACGCCATGGTGATGAACCCAAATAGCAACCATACCTATTATTTTGCACTACATAACCCTGTTCCACTAAAACCTACTAGTATTAGATAATTATGAATCATCCTATGCAGGAACCACCCATTCTTTACTTAGTGAATTCAAAGGTAAACCCTAGGCAACCTCAACCTTGATTGTAATACTTCTTATTACTTAAGAAGTATGTTCTTCAAAAGTTATTCTTTTGAAGAAAATAAGGAATCATCATCAACCCTGCCTAATAGGACCTATAGACAATAGCCATCTATCACCAGTAAGGTATAACCAACCCAGATAGTACCCATGTGTAATTAATTGCTTAAGTTGCTTATGCTTAAGTAAAACCAATCAAACCTAGTGCTGATGAATCCAACTATGTTGTGATCCATCTAATACTTACTCCAGAAATTAGTTGAAACCATAGTAAACCATAGAACTCCACAACCCTAATTATCATACTTGTTCTTTGATAAAGAACATGTTCTTCAAAAGTTATTCTTTTGAAGTATATGATAATTAATCATTAACCATGCCATATAGTGCTAAAACCAACCACTATTCATTACATGTTAGGATTATACCAATTGTTATTGTTGTGTGCTATTAGTGTTATTATTATGATTTATTACAGCACCTGTTTATGATACCAAGCAACCAATCATTAATAAGAACCTTGTTTGTGAATCACTCTAAAAGTGCAACACACCGGAACTAATCATTACCACTCACTAATCCTAAATCATCGGGGTTAGGTCACACTTAGAGCGATTGCATCTCATTATTATGCATTATTGCATCCTTGCCAATCTTTTAAACATCGTCCTTACCGGACGATGATGCTATTTCAGAAGTTGGAGTTACTACGTATCGAAGACCTTGTCTGCATAATCTTGCAGTCAAGAAAGGCAAGTTCATCGCTTGCTCATGTCATTTGAGTATCTTTATCAAATTACTTGCAAAGTACTATGATTATCACTATTGCATAAAAACCAAAACCACTACTTTCATAACTATGAATATGACTATGTGGTTGGCAATGGAACCATGGATTGTGTTGATATGGTGGAGGTTCCATTGCACGGGTTTATATCCATCTAGGATTAAACAACAAATGTCGCCAGTGATTCTTGTGCCGTAATACCCATGTTAACCATAAGATCCGGAGTGGGACGGAGTAGTCAAAAGTGTTTCCACCTCTCGTTCATCAACGGATGCGCTTACCGTAGCAGTTGTATCTGGCGGAACAACCGGAGGGTGGGGATCCCATTCTAATTCCCCATGGTAAAGCATTGCTTGCCGTAGCAGTTGTGTCTTGCGGAACAACCGGAGGGTGGGGAACCCATTCTAATTCCCCACGGTAATGCGGTCTATGATGGGTTGCAGCTACCGGCGTAGGAGTGTATGGTAGAGCCCAGCACTGTCGTCGTGGTCGGGGTCCACCCTGAAATTACGGGAATAATGGGACCGGCGTGGACCCAGGGTCGGGGCATGCAACAACGGGTGGGTGTTCGAGGTAGCGGAGGAACATGATTGGCTAGACCTTATACCGGGCCTCACACCAAAGGAAGTGTGGACGGGTGATGTCTACGGGAGCTTCTATTCTTGTAGACAGTGTTGGGCCTCCAAGAGCAGAGGTTTGTAGAACAGCAGCAAGTTTCCCTTAAGTGGATCACCCAAGGTTTATCGATCTCAGGGAGGAAGAGGTCAAAGATATCCCTCTCATGCAACCCTGCAACCACAAAGCAAGAATTCTCTTGTGTCCCCAACACACCTAATAGGTGCACTAGTTTGGCGAAGAGATAGTGAAATACAGGTGGTATGAATGAATATGAGCAGTAGTAACGGCGTGTAGTTGATGGTGGTAATATGGTAGCAGTAGTAACGCAGCAGTAGTAACGTAGTAAAACAGTAAACAAGCAGCGATAGCAGTATTTAGGAACAAGGCCTAGGGATTAGACTTTCACTAGTGGACACTCTCAACATTAATCACATAACAGAATAGATAAATGCATAATCTACACTCTCTTGTTGGATGATGAACACATTGCGTAGGATTACACGAACCCTCAATGCCGGAGTTAACAAGCTCCACAATTCAATGTTAACCTTAGAGTGCAAGAAAGATCAACACGACCAAACCAAGTACTAACACAGCATGCACACTGTCACCTTCACGCTATGTAGGAGGAATAGATCACATCAATACTATCATAGCAATAGTTAACTTCATAATCTACAAGAGATCATAATCATAGCATACACCAAGTACTAACACGGATGCACACACCTGTCACCATTACACCGTGCGGGAGGAATAAACTACTTTAATAACATCACTAGAGTAGCACATAGATAAATTGTGATACAAAACACATTGCAATCATAAAGAGATATAAATAAGCACTTCACTACGCCATTCATAACGGTGAGTAAGTATTCTGTGAAATATAGCCTAAGAGACCCACACGGTGCACACACTCGTCACCTTTACACACGTGGGACAAGGAGTCTCCGGAGATCACATAAGTAAAACTCACTTGACTAGCACAATGACATCTAGATTACAGGCATCATCATATGAATCTCAATCATGTAAGGCAGCTCATGAGATTATTGTATTGAAGTACATAGGAGAGAGATGAACCACATAGCTACCGGTACAGGCCCGAGCCTCGATGGAGAACTACTCCCTCCTCATGGGAGCATCAGCGGTGATGAAGATGGCGGTGGAGATGGCAGCGGTGTCGATGGAGAAGCCTTCCGGGGGCACTTCCCCGCTCCGGCAGGGTGCCGGAACAGAGACTCCTGTCCCCCAGATCTTGGCTTCGCGATGGCGGCGGCTCTGGAAGGTTTCTGTGGGTTTCGTCGTTCGTAATAGGGTTTTCGCGACGGAGGCTTTAAATAGGCGGAAGGGCAGCCTCGGAGGGGGCCTGGGGCCACCACACCATAGGGCGGCGCGGCCCCCTCCGGCCGCGCCGGGGTGTGGTGTGGGGCCCCCGTGGCTTCCCTCCGGCGGCTCTCGGTGTTCTGGATGGTGCCGGGAAAAATAGGAACCTGGGTCTTGATTTCGTCCGATTCCGAGAATATTTCCTTACTAGGATTTCTGAAACCAAAAACAGCAGAAAACAGGGACTGGCACTTCGGCATCTTGTTAATAGGTTAGTTCCAGAAAACGCATAAATATGACATAAAGTGTGCATATAACATGTAGATATCATCAATAATATGGCATGGAACATAAGAAATTATCGATACGTCGGAGACGTATCAGCATCCCCAAGCTTAGTTCTGCTCGTCCCGAGCAGGTAAAACGATAACAAAGATAATTTCCGAAGTGACATGCCATCATAACCTTGATCATACTATTTGTAAACATATGTAGTGGATGCAGCGATCAAAACAATGGTAATGACATGAGTAAACAAGTGAATCATAAAGCAAAGACTTTTCATGAATGGTACTTCAAGACAAGCATCAATCAGTCTTGCATAAGAGTTAACTCATAAAGCAATAAATCAAAGTAAAGGTATGGAAGCAACACAAAGGAAGATTAAGTTTCAGCGGTTGCTTTCAACTTGTAACATGTATATCTCCTGGATAGTTGTCAATATAGAGTAATATAACAAGTGCAATATGCAAGTATGTAGGAATCAATGCACAGTTCACACAAGTGTTTGCTTCTTGAGGTGGAGAGAGATAGGTGAACTGACTCAACATAAAAGTAAAAAGAATGGTCCTTCAAAGAGGAAAGCATCGATTGCTATATTTGTGCTAGAGCTTTTATTTTGAAAACATGAAACAATTTTGTCAACGGTAGTAATAAAGCATATGTATCATGTAAATTATATCTTACAAGTTGCAAGCCTCATGCATAGTATACTAATAGTGCCCGCACCTTGTCCTAATTAGCTTGGACTACCGGATCATCGCAATGCACATGTTTTAACCAAGTGTCACAATGGGGTACCTCCATGCCGCATGTACAAAGGTCTAAGGAGAAAGCTCGCATTTTGGATTTCTCGCTTTTGATTATTCTCAACTTAGACATCCATACCGGGACAACATGGACAACGGATAATGGACTCCTCTTTAATGCATAAGCATGTGGCAACAATTATTATTCTCATATGAGATTGAGGATATATGTCCAAAGCTGAAACTTCCACCATGAATCATGGCTTTAGTTAGCGGCCCAATGTTCTTCTCTAACAATATGCATGCTCCAACCGTTAAGGTGGTAGATCTCTCTTACTTCGGACAAGACGGACATGCATAGCAACTCACATGATATTCAACAAAGAATAGTTGATGGCGTCCCCGAAACATGGTTATCGCACAACAAGCAACTTAATAAGAGATAAAGTGCATAAGTACATATTCAATACCACAATAGTTTTTAAGCTATTTGTCCCATGAGCTATATATTGCAAAGGTGAATGATGGAATTTTAAAGGTAGCACTCAAGCAATTTACTTTGGAATGGCGGATAAATACCACGTAGTAGGTAGGTATGGTGGACACAAATGGCATAGTGGTTGGCTCAAGTATTTTGGATGCATGAGAAGTATTCCCTCTCGATACAAGGTTTAGGCTAGCAAGGTTATTTGAAACAAACACAAGGATGAACAGTGCAGCAAAACTCACATAAAATACATATTGTAAACATTATAAGACTCTACACCCGTCTTCCTTGTTGTTCAAAACTCAATACTAGATGTTATCTAGACTCTAGAGAAACCAAATATGCAAACCAAATTAGCAAGCTCTAAGTGTTTCTTCATTAATGGGTGCAAAGTATATGATGCAAGAGCTTAAACATGAGCACAACAATTTCCAAGTATCAAATTATCCAAGACATTTTAGAATTACTACATGTAGCATTTTCCAATTCCAACCATATAACAATTTAAGGAAGAAGAAACTTCGCCATGAATACTATGAGTGGAGCCTAAGGACATACTTGTCCATATGCTACAGCGGAGCGTGTCTCTCTCCCACAAAGTGAATGCTAGGATCCATTTTATTCAAACAAAACAAAAACAAAAACAAACCGACGCTCCAAGCAAAGTGCATAAGATGTGACGGAATAAAAATATAGTTTCGGGGGAGGAACCCGATAATGTTGTCGATGAAGAAGGGGATGCCTTGGGCATCCCCAAGCTTAGACGCTTGAGTCTTCTTAGAATATGCAGGGGTGAACCACCGGGGCATCCCCAAGCTTAGAAGCTTTCACTCTCCTTGATCATATTGCATCATACTCCTCTCTTGATCCTTGAAAACTTCCTCCACACCAAACTCGAAACAACTCATTAGAGGGTTAGTGCACAATAAAAATTCACATGTTCAGAGGTGACACAATCATTCTTAACACTTCTGTACATTGCATAAAGCTACTTGGACATTAATGGATCAAAGAAATTCATCCAATATAGCAAAAGAGGCAATGCGAAATAAAAGGCAGAATCTGTCAAAACGGAACGAGTCCGTAAAGATGGATTTTATTAGGCCACCAGACTTGCTCAAATGAAAATGCCCAAATTGAATGAAAGTTGCGTACATATCTGTGGATCATGCACGTAAATTGTCTTAATTTTCTGAGCTACCTACAGGGAGGTAGACCCAGATTCGTGACAGCAAAGAAATCTGGAACTGCGCAGTAATCCAAATCTAGTATCAACCTTTCTATCAACGACTTTACTTGGCACAACAAAACACAAAATTAAGATAAGGAGATGTTGCTACAGTAGTAAACAACTTCCAAGACACAAATATAAAACAAAGTACTGTAGCAAAATAACACATGGGTTATCTCCCAAGAAGTTCTTTCTTTATAGCCGTTAAGATGGGCTCAGCAGTTTTAATGATGCACTCGCAAGAAATAGTAGTTGAAGCAAAAGAGAGAATCAAGAGACAAATTCAAAACAAATTTAAGTCTAACATGCTTCCTATGCATAGGAATCTTGTAAATAAACAAGTTCATGAAGAGCAAAGTAACAAGCATAGGAAGATAAAACAAGTGTAGCTTCAAAAATTTCAGCACATAGAGAGGCATTTTAGTAACATGAAAATTTCTACAACCATATTTTCCTCTCTCATAATAACTTTCAGTAGTGTCATGAGAAAACTCAACAATATAACCATCACATAAAGCTTTCTTATCATGAGTCTCATGCATAAAATTATTACTCTCCACATAAGCATAATCAATTTTATTAGTAATAGCGGGAGCAAATTCAACAAAGTAGCTATCATTATTATTCTCTTCAAGTGTAGGAGGCATAGTATAATCACAATAAAATTTACTCTCCATAGTAGGTTGTACCAAAAGACCACTATTATAATCATCATAAATAGGAGGCAAAGTATCATCAAAGAAAATTTTCTCCTCAATGCTTGGGGGACTAAAAAGATCATGAAAACCAGCTTTCCCAAGCTTAGAAATTTCTACATTATTATCAACAATGGTGTTCAAAGCGTTCATACTAATATTACTACCAGCATGCAAATAAGATTCCATAGGTTTTTTTAATTTTCGCATCAAACAATCCATGTTTTAAATCAGGAAATAGAATAAGAAGCTCATTGTTGTCCATTATGCCAAACTAGTGTAAACAAGAAACAAAAAGATGCAATTGCAGGATCTAAATGTTGGGGGGATGACCCCCGGTATGCCAAAGGCATGCCAAATCGGATGGTTTGAGCCATCAAGATACCGGTTTAATGTTCGTACCGGGACATAGAGATAAGAGTTTATCTAAGAGAGGCTAAGCCGGTATCCCCAAGAGGGGTATGCCGGAACCAGATAAGAATATACCGGGCTACCGGAAGGAAGAGCGTGTCGGCAGGACTAGTCAAAGATTCTCTCCAGAGCTAGAAGACAAGGATGAGCTAAGCAAAGTGGCTTTAAACGAAGGGCTGACGATAAAGAGAAGGATGACGGTCAAAGAAGCCGGAGAACGTCAGCATCCCTGATTAAAGAGGACTCCGGTGTCATTTATGATTAAAGTAGCTTTGTAAAGTAGTTTGTCTAGTCAAAGATGCTATTAGGGTTTCTTGCCCTGTAAGCCACCCTCACCCCTATATAAGGAGAGGGGGCAGCCCTTCTTACGGGCACGCACGAAGAGAGCTAGGTCTAGAAGAACACTTGTACTGAGAAACTTGTAACCTGTGGAGATCAATAAAGAAGATGATCTAGAGCGAGTTCTTCCTTATGTCTTTCTTCTTCAACCTCTAGCCTTGGCTAAGTTCTTGAGGAACCATCCGGAAGTTCATCCGTCTAATCACAAACCCTCCCCCGAATCCTCTTGCGTCCATTCGGCCCCAACTTAAGCCATCCTATGGCATCTGTCTGTTCACCACGACGACACTAAAGGAAATAGCTTCGAGCACAAACACAATGGCGCTAGAAAAGTGCTTGATGTCTACGGGAGCTTCTATTCTTGTA
Source organism: Lolium rigidum (assembly GCF_022539505.1). NCBI lineage: Eukaryota > Viridiplantae > Streptophyta > Magnoliopsida > Poales > Poaceae > Lolium > Lolium rigidum. Next base: position 62,022,139 of record NC_061511.1, read on the forward strand.
GACAGTGTTGGGCCTCCAAGAGCAGAGGTTTATAGAACAGCAGCAAGTTCCCCTTAAGTGGATCACCCAAGGTTTATCGATCTCAGGGAGGAAGAGGTCAAAGATATCCCTCTCATGCAACCCTGCAACCACAAAGCAAGAAGTCTCTTGTGTCCCCAACACACCTAATAGGTGCACTAGTTTGGCGAAGAGATAGTGAAATACAAGTGGTATGAATGAATATGAGCAGTAGTAATGTAATATCCCAGGTAATGGGGTTACAAAAATAGAGGAAACAGATGTGTGCATTGCATTCATGCATAGAAAATCTGGGGAATTTTCGCGCTTTAAAGTAAAA
>NC_061511.1:62022575-62101353 GCF_022539505.1 Lolium rigidum
TTCTTGTAGACAGGTTGGGCCTCCAAGAGCAGTAGGTTTGTAGAACAGCAGCAAGTTTCCCTTAAGTGAATCACCCAAGGTTTATCGAACTCGGGGAGGTAGAGGACAAAGATATCCCTCTCAAGCAACCCCGCAATCACGATACAAGAAGTCTCTTGTGTCCCCAACACACCTAATACACTTGTCGGATGTATAGGTGCACTAGTTCGGCGAAGAGATAGTGAAATACAAGTGGTATGAATGAATATGAGCAGTAGTAACGGCGCCGTAGAAAATAGCTTGCTGGCGTGCAGTTGATGGTAGTAATATTGCAGGAAGTAAAGATGCAATAAAACAGTAAATAAGCGATGATTGCAGTATTTGGAAACAAGGCCTAGGGATCATACTTTCACTAGTGGACACTCTCAACATTGATCACATAATAAAACCACTCTACACTCTCTTGTTGGATGACAAACACCATTAATTGTGTAGGGCTACAAGAGCACCTCAATGCCGGAGTTAACAAGCTCCACAACATTCAATGTTCATATTTAAATAACCTTAGAGTGAATGATAGACCAATGCAATTATACCGAGTACTAACTTAGCATGCACACTGTCACCATCAAGCTATGAAAGGGGGAATAGATCACATCAATACTATCATAGTAATAGTTAACTTCATAATCTACAAGAGATCACAATCATAAACTACGCCAAGTACTACATGATGCACACACTCTGTCACCATTACATCATGGAGGAGGAATAGAGTACTTTAATAACATCACTAGAGTAGCACATAGATTAATAGTGATATAAAGCACATTGCAATCATAAAGGAATATAAATAAGCACTTCACTATGCTATTCTGAATTACTCTTTGGCAAGATAACGAACACTAATTCATCATGTAGGCAAACCTTAAAGATGTATTCCCAAGTACTAATAAACACCCCACGCCGTCACTCGTGAGCATTCATAGGAGGTACTAACACACCACAATTTCATAGAGACATCCAACTCAAATTATAACTCGGTGAATAAGTATTCTCGTGAAATATAGCCTAAGAGACCCACACGGTGCACACATCGTCACCTTTACACACGTGGGACAAGGAGTCTCCGGAGATCACATAAGTAAAATCCACTTGAATAGCATAACGACATCTAGATTACAAGCTCATCATATGGATCTCAATCATGTAAGGCAGCTCATGAGATCATTGTATTGAAGTACATAGGAGAGAGATTAACCACATAGCTACCGGTACAGCCCTTAGCCTCGATGGAGAACTACTCCCTCCTCATGGGAGACAGCAGCGGTGATGAAGATGGCGGTGGTGTCGATGGAGATGCCTTCCGGGGGCACTTCCCCATCCCGGCGGCGTGCCGGAACAAAGACTCCTGTCCCCCAGATCTTGGCTTCGCGATGGTGGCGGCTCTGGAAGGTTTCTCGTACCGTGGCTTATTCGTATCGAAGATTTAGGTCGGGGAGGCTTAAATAGGCGAAGAGGCGGAGTCGGAAGGGTTACGGAGCCGCCTGATAACCCACAAGTATAGGGGATCGCAACAGTCTTCGAGGGAAGTAAAACCCAAATTTATTGATTCGGCACAAGGGGAGGTAAAGAATACTTATAAGCCTTAACAACTGAGTCGTCAATTCAGCTGCACCTGGAAAACCACTAGTAACAAGGGTGATGTGAAAGCAGAAGTAATATGAGAGCAATAATAACAGTAACACAGCAGCAGTAATAGTAGCACAGAGGTAATGGCACAGAAAATAGTTGATACTACTTCCAATGTCATGTAGAACGAGTATATGATGATGAAAGATGGACCGGGGTTCCCAGCTATCTACACTAGTGGTAACTCTCCAATAATAAGTGTTGGGTGAACAAATTACAGTTGGGCAATTGATAGGATTGAAATAGCATTAAGACAGAACATCAAGATTATTAATCATGTAGGCATGTTTTCCATATATAGTCATACGTGCTCGCAATGAGAAACTTGTACAACATCTTTTGTCCTACCAGCCGGTGGTAGCCGGGCCTCTAGGGAATCTACTGGAAATTAAGGTACTCCTTTTAATAGAGCACCGGAGCAAAGCATTAACACTCCGTGAAAACATGTGATCCTCATATCTAAGCCTTCCCCTCCAGCTTGTCCCAATTTCGTCACTTTGGGGCCTTTGGTTCCGGACATAGACATGTGCATACAACTTGTAGATACAATCTAAGCAATAAGTATAGAGCTTAAATCTAAGATCATGCCACTCGGGCCCTAGTGACAAGCATTAAACACAACAAGATTGCAGCAACAATAATTTCATAAACTTTGTAGATAGACAATCATAATGTAAAAATCAATCGGATCCCGACAAACACAACACCGATTACATCAGATGAATCTCAATCATGTAAGGCAGCTCATGAGATCATTGTATTGAAGTACATGGGGGAGAGAATACCAACTAGCTATAGCTAGAACCCGTAGTCCATGGGGGAACTACTCACGGAGCATGATGGAGGCGATGGCATTGATGGAGATGGCTTTCGGGGGGCACTTCCCCATCCCGGCAGGGTGCCTGAACGTAGACTTCGTCCCCCGAAACGGAGTTTCGCGATGGTGGCGGCGCCCCTGGAGTCTTTCTGGAGTTTCGTCAATTGGTATCGAAGATTTAGACCGGGACGGCTTAAATAGGCGAAGAGGCGGCGCAAAAGGGTTTCTGGGGGGGGCCACACAGTAGGGGGCGCGCCCCACCTTTTGGCCGCGCCGCCCTGGCGTGTGGGGCCCCCTGGCTCGCCTCCGACTCTCCTTCGGTGTTCTGGGGTCTTCCGGGAAAAATAAGATGTTTGGCGTTGATTTCGTCCAATTCCGAGAATATTGCCCGAACAGCCTTTCTGGAACCAAAAACGCAAGTAAAACAGAACCGGCACTTCGACATCTTGTTAATAGGTTAGTTCCGAAAAATGCATAAAAACATTATAAAGTGCAAGCAAAACATGTAAGTATTGTCATAAAACAAGCATGGAACATCAGAAATTATAGGTACGTTGGAGACGTATCAAGCATCCCCAAGCTTAGTTCCTGCTCGCCCTCGAGTAGGTAAACGATAAAAAGAGTAATTTCTGTAGTGACATGCTACTTACATAACCTTGATCATACTAATATAAAGCATATGATGTGAATTCAGTGACTCAAGGCAATGATCTATAGTTGCTAACAAATAGATAACATATAACAAAACTTTTCATGAATAGTACTTTCAAGACAAGCATCAAAAGTCTTGCACAAGAGTTAACTCATAAAGCAATAAATTCAAAGTAAAAGCATCGAAGCAACACAAAGGAAGATATAAGTTTCATCAGTTGCTTTCAACTTTCAACATGCATATCTCATGGATAATTGTCAACACAAAGTAGAATAATAAGTGCAATAAGCAAGTATGTAAGAATCAATGCACAGGTTGACACAAGTGTTTGCTTCTAAGATGGAAGGAAGTAGGTAAACTGACTCAACATAAAGTAAAAGAAAGGCCCTTCGCAGAGGGAAGCAGGGATTAAATCATGTGCTAGAGCTTTTTAAGTTTTGAAATCATATAGAGAGGATAAAAGTAAATTTTTAAGAGGTGTTTGTTGTTGTCAACGAATGATAGTGGGCACTCTAACTACCTCATCAACCAGACTTTCAAGAGCGGCTCCCATGAAGGACGTTATCTCTACCAGCAAGGTAGATCATCCCTCTTCTCTTTTGTTTACACATGTATTTTAGTTTCATTATTTATGGATGACACTCCTCCAACATTTTGCTTACACAAGCCATGGCTAACCGAATCCTCGGGTGCCTTCCAACATTTCACATACCATGAAGGAGTGTCTATTTGCAAAATTAAGTTGCTTACTGATAGATCAGGGCAAAACACGTGAAGAGTATTATTAATGCAAGTTAATTAATTGGGGCTGGGAACCCCGCTGCCAGCTCTTTTTGCAAAATTATTGGATAAGCGGATGAAGCCACTAGTCCATTGGTGAAAGCTGCCCAACAAGATTGAAAGATAAAACACCACATACTTCCTCATGAGCTATAAAACATTGACACAAATAAGGAGTAATAAAGTTTTGAATTGTTTAAAGGTAGCACATGAAGTATTTACTTGGAATGGCAGAAAATACCACATAGTAGGTAGATATGGTGGACACAAATGGCATAGGTTTCGGCTCAAGGTTTTGGATGCACGAGAAGCATTCCCTCTCAGTACAAGGCTTTGGCTAGCAAGGTTGTTTGAAGCAAACACAAGTATGAACCGGTACAACAGAACTTACATAAGAACATATTGCAAGCATTATAAAACTCTACACTGTCTTCCTTGTTGCTCAAACACTTTTACCGTAAAATATCTAGACCTTAGAGAGACCAATCATGCAAACCAGTTTCAACAAGCTCTACGGTATTTCTCCACTAATAGGTTCAAACTACATGATGCAAGAGCTTAATCATGATCTACTTGAGAGCTCAAAACAATTGCCAAGTATCAAATTATCCAAGACAATATGAAGCATTTTCTGTTTCCAACCAAATAGCAATAAATGCAATAGCTTCCAACTTTTATCATTGAACATTAAAAGTAAAACGGAGAACACAAGTGTTCATATGAAAAAGCGGAGCGTGTATCTCTCCCACACAAGGATTGCTAGGATCCGAATTTATTCAAACATAAACAAAAATAAAAACACACAGACGCTCCAAGTAAAGCACATAAGATGTGAACGAATAAAAATATAGTTTCAATAGAAGAAACCTGATAAGTTGATGAAGAAGGGGATGCCTTGGGCATCCCCAAGCTTAGACTCTTGAGTCTTCTTGAAATATGAAGGGATGAACCACGGGGGCATCCCCAAGCTTAGATTTTTCACTCTTCTTGATCATATATCATCCTCCTCTCTTGACCCTTGAAAACTTCCTTCACACCAAACTTCTCATAAACTTCATTAGAGGGGTTAGTACTCAAAAAAACTTTAATCCACCTTAGCCCTGTAGTGACACATTGCAAGAACTCAATAAAACATTAGCTACAGCTCTCCACATCTAGAAAGCCTCACTTAAAGTCCACAAGAGACAATGCAAAAAACAGAGACAGAATCTATCAAAACAGAACAGCCAGTAAAGACGAATTTTTAAGAGGTACTTCCGTTGCTCAAATCAGAAAACTCAAAACAAATGAAAGTTGCGTACATATCTGAGGATCATTCACGTAAATTGGCAGATTTTTCTGAGTTACCTACAGAGAATCATACCCAAATTCGTGACAGCAAGAAATCTGTTTCTGCGCAGAAATCCAAATCTAGCATCAATCTTCTATTAGATACTTCACTTGGCACAACATTGCAATAAAATAAAGATAAGGAGAGGTTGCTACAGTAGTAACAACTTCCAAAACACAACAAAACAGTAGCAAAATAAACACATGGGTTATCTCCCAAGAAGTGCTTTCTTTATAGCCATTAAGATGGGCTCAGCAATTTTAATGATGCACTCGCAAGAAATAAGAGTTGAAGCAAAAGAGAGCATCAAAAAGCAAATTCAAAACACATTTAAGTCTAACCCACTTCCTATGCATAGGAATCTTGTACACAAATAAATTCATGAAGAACAAAGTGACAAGCATTGGAAGATAAAGCAAGAGTAACTTCAAAATTTTAAGCATATAGAGAGGTGTTTTAGTACCATGCAAATTTCTACAACCATATTTTCCTCTCTCATAATAATTTTCAGTAGCTTCATGAACAAACTCAACAATATAACTATCACATAAAGCATGTTTCTCATGATCCATAAACATATAATTTTTATCAAGCTCAAAAATAATAGGATTAAAACTTTCAAACCCACTTTTATCAATAATGTAACAAGATGATTGATCAATCTCAAAAGATATGGGACTCATAGATAAAGTCAAGAACTCTCCAATCCCATTTTCATTAGTAGTACAATTAATATTATACAGTTACATAGGACCATCATCTAGAGATTTATCATAGACATTTGCCAAGCAAAACTCTTTAGTACCATGCATATCGACATCAGGCACAAACAAAGCATTATCATAAGATTTATCAAAATAGCATGGATTATCATAAATAACAGTAGCATAATTATTCTCACAAGTTTTACTCATAGGGAATATTTCAAGAGAATTCACAGGAACATAACATTCATCCGCCTTTGGTAAGCATGGAGGACAATCAAATAGTGTAAGAGATAAAGAGTTACTCTCATTAGAAGGTTGGCATGGGTAGCTAATCCATTCTTCCTCCTTTTGTTCATCACTCTCCTCTTCTTTTTCATCCAATGAGCTTTCAGGTTCATCGATTTCCTCCTCTTTTTCATCCAATGAGCTTTCAGGTTTATCAATTTCTTCTTCCACTGGTTCCTGCAAATTGTGAGTGCATTCTTGTGCATTAAGGAGTCTCTCTTTATAATCAATGATATAAGGATTATCACTGTAGCTTTCTATGCAAAAATTAAGAATAGAAGAGACATAATCTTTAAGGTCCTTACAAACAACACAAGTTTCATAATTTTTAGCAATGAAGGATTCTATCTCAGAGGCTCCCATAAATATGACAAATTGTTCTACCTCTTCGAACCCAAGATGAATATAGCTATTCCAATTATAGTTCTTAATTAAAACTTCCTCACTAAAGTCACATTGAAATTTAAGATGTTTAGTATCCTGTTGAGAGCAACAGTTTATATCATGGCGTTTAAGCAAGATTTTAGCAATTGTATTCAGTTTTTCTATCACAGAGCACTCATAACTTTTCCCGTTCTTGATTCTCTATAATTATTATATAATTCAATAAGCTCCAAATAGGTTGTAGGTTCTCCCATAGCAACAGTTTTTAATTTTTCGGTTTTTCAATTTTTTATGGATTTTCGGGTATATAGGGAAAATAAAACAAGACAAAAAGAAACTAAGCAAAATAAAACTAGACAGAAATAAACTAAGCACAAAGAAACTAGGCAAAAGTAAACTAAGCAAAACAAAATAAAATAAAACAGAGAGAGAGGTAGAGTGTACTCCCCAGGTGAACTTATGAGTAGAGCTATGCCTCCCCGGCAACGGCGCCAGAAAATAGTCTTGATAACCCACAAGTATAGGGGATCGCAACAGTCTTCGAGGGAAGTAAAACCCAAATTTATTGATTCGACACAAGGGGAGGTAAAGAATACTTATAAGCCTTAACAACTGAGTCATCAATTCAACTGCACCTGGAAAAGCACTAGTAACAAGGGTGATGTGAAAGCAGCAGTAATATGAGAGCAATAATAACAGTAACACAGCAGCAGTAATAGTAGCACAGAGGTAATGGCACAGAAAATAGTTGATACTACTTCCAATGTCATGTAAAACGAGTATATAATGATGAAAGATGGACCGGGGTTCCCAGCTATCTACACTAGTGGTAACTCTCCAATAACAAGTGTTGGGTGAACAAATTACAGTTGGGCAATTGATAGGATTGAAATAGCATTAAGACAGAACATCAAGATTATTAATCATGTAGGCATGTTTTCCATATATAGTCATATGTGCTCGCAATGAGAAACTTGTATAACATCTTTTGTCCTACCAGCCGGTGGCAGCCGGGCCTCTAGGGAATCTACTGGAAATTAAGGTACTCCTTTTAATAGAGCACCGGAACAAAGCATTAACACTCCGTGAAAACATGTGATCCTCATATCTAAGCCTTCCCCTCCAGTTGTCCCAATTTCTGTCACTTTGGGGCCTTTGGTTCCGGACATAGACATGTGCATACAACTTATAGATACAATCTAAGCAATAAGTATAGAGCTTAAATCTAAGATCATGCCACTTGGGCCCTAGTGACAAGCATTAAACACAACAAGATTGCAGCAACAATAACTTCATAAACTTTGTAGATAGACAATCATAATGTAACAATCCATCGGATCCCGACAAACACAACACCGATTACATCAGATGAATCTCAATCATGTAAGGCAGCTCATGAGATCATTGTATTGAAGTACATGGGGGAGAGAATACCAACTAGCTACAGCTAGAACGCGTAGTCCATGGGGGAACTACTCACGGAGCATGATGGAGGCGATGGCGTTGATGGAGATGGCTTCCGGGGGCACTTCCCCGTCCCGGCAGGGTGCCGGAACAAAGACTTCTGTCCCCCGAAACGGAGTTTCGCGATGGTGGCGGAGACCCTGGAGTCTTTCTGGAGTTTCGTCAATTGGTATCGAAGATTTAGGTCGGGACGGCTTAAATAGGTGAAGAGGCGGCGCAAAAGGGTTTCTGGGGGGCCCACACAGTAGGGGGGCGCGCCCCACCCCTTGGCCGCGCCGCCCTGGAGTGTGGGGCCCCCTGGCTCGCCTCCGACTCTCCTTCGGTGTTCTGGGGTCTTCCGGGAAAAATAAGATGTTTGGCGTTGATTTCGTCCAATTCCGAGAATATTGCCCGAACAGCCTTTCCGGAACCAAAAACAGCAGAAAACGAGAACTGGCACTTCGGCATCTTGTTAATAGGTTAGTTCCGGAAAATGCATAAAAACATTATAAAGTGCAAGCAAAACATGTAAGTATTGTCGTAAAACAAGCATGGAACATCATAAATTATAGGTACGTTGGAGACGTATCACCGCCACACAATAGGGGGGCGTGCCCCCCCTGGGCCGCGCCGCCATCCTGTGTGGGCCCCATGTGGCTCTCCTCTGGTCCCTCTCGGGTGTTCTGGAAGCTTCGTGGAATTATAAGATGCTGGACGTTGATTTCGTCCAATTCCGAGAATATTTTCTTACTAGGATTTCTGAAACCAAAAACAGCAGAAAACAGGAATTGGCACTTCGGCATCTCGTCAATAGGTTAGTTCCGGAAAATGCATAATAATGACATATAAGAGCATCTCCAGTCGCGTCCCCCAAACCGTCCCCCAAAGCGATTTGGGGCGCGCCGGACAAAAAAAGCGTTCCAGCCGCGTCCCCCAAAGCCCGTTTTTGTCCGGCGCGCCCCGATACGGTGTCCGGCGCCCCGAGCCCGTCCCCGTCCCACAGGGGACGCTCCGGGGACGCCGGACACAACGAAAAGCGAGGCCAACCGACGCGGGGCCGACCCGTCAGCGGCACAGGGAAAATTCGTCTCACACTCCCGCCAAATCCCGCCGCTCCCGCCAAATCGCGCCTATACCGCCGCGCACAGGCCTCCCAAAACATATCCTGCCGCCGATTCATTTCTCCTATCCCGCCGATTTCTTTCTCCCTCCCGCCGTGCACCCGCCGCCGTTACCCTCTCCCCATTCCATGGCGCCGCCGATAGCCCCCAAAAAGATGGCGAAGAAAGCGGCCAAGAAGCCGCCGGGCAATGCGACGATAGGGGCGAAAGCGCCGTTCGCGAAGCCGCGGAAGGCGCCGGCTGCGAAGAAGAAGCCTGAAGGAATGACCGAAGATCAATGGCAGCAAGATTGCCTGCGCCGGAAGCTATCGACGGCGGAGCGGAAAGGACGGAGGGCGGCGGAGTTGAAGAAGAAGGCTCTGGCGGCGCGCCAGCACCAGCACATAATCGCCGGGTGTATCGCCGCCACCAACGCGAGCCCATATAGTACGAACGTGCTGGTGTACGTTCCGGGAGTCTTCTCTCCGTCGCAAGCCGCCTTCTACAATGACGGCCCCTCTGCCACTCCCGGGTGCGTGACGCCTAACTTGTCGCCGCACTACCAGGATGCGCTGCCGCATGGCGGCTTCAACCCCAACAACCTCTACTCCCCGGCGTACGAGCAGCGCGAGCCAGGACCCGGTCCGGATGGCGGCCCTTTCACCGGCCGCAGGGGTCCGCTCGAATACGACGGCGCCGGTGCTGAGGAGGACGACGGGGTTGAGGAGTCGGACGACGAGGAAGAGGACGGGGTGGAGGACGACGAGGAGGACGACGATGAGGACGAAGAGGGCGGCGAGGAAGAGGACGACGAGGGTGCCGGTGACGATGATCTCGTGGAGGTAGACGCGGACGGCGTGAGGACGAAGAAGAAGAAGAAGAAGAAGAAGAAGAAGAAGAAGGCGTCGGGCACACGAGGCCCGAAGTGGACGCCTCTGGAAGATCAATGTCTGTGCGAGTCGTGGGCGACGGTGAGCCATGACTCCATCATCGGCGCCAACCAAAAAGGCGGGAAGTATTGGGCGAGGATCAAGGCCGAGTTCGATGAGCGCAAGCTCATCAACAACGACTACCGGAAAGTGACAATGAAGAGGAGCCAGAAGGCAATGTCGACGCGATGGGCCATCATCCAGGGCGTCGGTGAACTCCTTCCATGGGTACCATCACGACTTAGAGACCGGAGGCGACAGCGGCGCCGACGTCGGCCAACCGGTACGACTCGTTTCTTCCATAATCCGTAGCGCCCACATTGTGTTCGATGAAATGACTCTGCTTCCTTTGGTTAGTTTGATCGGGCCATGGAATTGTACGCCAAGTACTCGGAAGGTCACAAGTCTTTCGCGCTGATGCATTGCTATAGCAAGCTCAAAATGAATGAGAAATGGCGGCTGACGCGCTTGTCGCTGTCCAAGGGGAAGGACGCCATTGATCTGGACGCGCCGCTGGCAACGTCGGCAGGGCGTCATATTGGCAACAAGGCTACCAAGGCCGCCTTGGCCGACGATCCTTCGTCCGAGAAGACGCAGGCGTCGATCACGAAATGCCTCGCCGACGTCTCCTCGACCTTTATCTCCCGCGACAAGAAGGCCGACCAAAGGTGGGCCGAGCTGCTCAAGAGGCAAGAGGAGAAGCTGGAGCTCAAGAAACGCAGGGACGACATGTCCCTGCTGAGAACGTCGACAGAGGGAATGTCTCCCCGGACGCGAGCGGCGCTGTTATCACCAGAATTTGACCAAATCAGAGGTGGGCCGCGACCAAGATGGATTTGAAGAATATACATAGAAGGAATACGTGAATCGGCCTTTTATACCAAGTTGGGCTAAACCGCCCGTGTATCTGTAACATATTAGATCGCATCTTAGTTTAGAAGTTAGAGTTTTACCCGTGCACGGTTTAGTGCACGCCCACATTAGAAAGTCCCCTGGACTATAAATATGTACCTAGGGTTTATGGAATAAACAACAACCAACGTTCAACCACAAACAAATCTCGGCGCATCGCCAACTCCTTCGTCTCGAGGGTTTCTACCGGTAAGCACCATGCTGCCAAGCCTACCCACGTTGTTCATGCGTTGCTCGTGCTGAAGCATTTTTGATGGCGAGAAGCGTAGTTATCTTAGACATGTTAGGGTTAGCATTGTTCTTCGAATTACATGCTTTCGTAGTGCAACCCTTGCATGTCTAGCCGCCCTTACACCTATCTTAGGTGTAGGGGCGGCACCCCGCTTGATCATAGTTTAGTAGATCTGATCCGTTACGGTTGCTCCTTGATTCATCAAGGATTAGTTTAATATCCGCAATAGTTAGGCCTTACAAAGGGTTGGAGGATCCAGCGGCGTGCAGGGTGGCGTTTGCTAGCCCTAGAAAGGATGTTCCGAGGATCAACCTCGTGTTGGTTTTTAGGCCCTGTCTAGGATCGGCTTACGGTCACCGTGCGCGAGCGCGAGGCCCAATCGTGAGTAGGATGATCCGATTATGCGGTGAAAACCCTACATCGTCGTGGATCTCATCAGCTTTATCTTGATCAAGCAGGACCACCATATATTCGGACACCCCGTCTGAATCATGGGTGGATCGGCTCTTTGAGCCAATTCACAGGATAACCTGAGAGCCGATCGAGGCTCGTATTTAACGTTTACGTGTGTGCCCTGCAGGAAACTAAGCGAGGCATCATCCACACCTTCCCGACCGGGTATAGGTCAGGTGGCACGCCCTTGTGATAAACATCGGACGTGCGACCAGGAGGCTTTGCGGGCCGTCGCTCAGAGGGACTGGGGCCAGCCGCAGCCCTAGTTGTTCCCGGCTCTACCGTGTTTACCATCTCTGCCCGCCAGGGGGTTTCTGACGTCAACACATTCTGGCACGCCCGGTGGGACAATCTTCGACATCCGCCGCATCGCCGTCTACATCCGAGATGGCGGAAGACGCTCCGGTCAAGTACGAGGATCTGCCTGATGAGCTCAAGAAAAAGCATGACGAAATCAAGACAGTCCTCGAAGCCGAACTCATCGGCTCCTTCCACCGAACCCGCTCCCCATGGCGTCGGTGGAAGGGTTTCACACCTGAAGGCGCACTCGATGGAGTGGACCTTTCCGCCCCGTCGGAAGAACGCACCAGGTCGCCGCGGCAGGAAATCAGCCTACATGGTGGCTCATTCGCTGCACCGCCACTCGAGAGCCCGGTGAACACCTTGGAGCGTGTCGCTCCGCGCGTCGTCAAGGAGATCATGAGCCACCGGTATTCTCCATCGGGACCGGCTCGGGGACTTTCAAGGGAGAGATGCCGCTCCAGCCCCGAGCCGTTCGCATGGGCAGCACCGGAACCGCCGAACTCATCGGCATACGTCGTCTACAAGATTGGTGGTGATCCTAATGACTACCAATTCCTACCCGAGGCACCCAAGGAGATCCCGCACGGATACGCGTGCGCATACGTACCGGACCGCAACGCCTGGGCACTCTCGAACCAGGCGGCAATATCAGGGGCCTCTGGAACGGCAGGAGGAACTTCAGGAGCCGATCCTGATAAGCAATCGTGGCTGGCCAAGTACGCCACCCCGACAAACCTCCAAAGCCCAGCTCCTGCAGTTGGCTTAGAACCGGAAAAACAAGCATGGCTGGTTAAGTATGCCACCCCGGCGAATCTTCGGGGTTCGACACCTTCGGCCATCACGACGGATCAGATTTGTGCAATTCTGAAAGATCAGTTCGGTATGATGCCAAAAAGGAAGGCGTTCGGCTACACCAAGCCATACCCCAACAACTACGAACTGATCCCGCTGCCTCCCAAATATCGGCTCCCGGACTTCACAAAGTTTAGTGGATCAGATGGGTCCAGCTCCATCGAGCATGTGAGCCGATATTTGGCACAGCTGGGTACGATCTCAGCGTCAGACGAGTTGCGCGTGAGGTTCTTTGCACAGTCCCTCACAGGATCGGCTTTCGGGTGGTACACATCGCTACCACCGAACTCCATCCAGACTTGGAAGCAGTTGGAAGAGCAGTTCCATGAGCAGTATCACTCAGAGGCTTCCGATGTTGGGATTGCCGATCTAGCGCAAGTACGACGAAGCGCGGGGAGACGAGTGGCGGAATACGTCCAGCGCTTCAGGACCATTAGGAACCGATGCTTTTCGGCTCATATAAGTGAAAAGGAAGCAATCGAGTTGGCGGTGGTGGGTCTCTCATCATCAATCAAGGACGTGGCCTCCCAAGCAGACTACCCTTCGTTGGCGCACATGGTGCAAAAGCTGTCAGCATATGAGCAGCGTCACCCAGATGTTTACCAGGACAAATTCAAGCGGGTGGTGACTTTGGTTGAGGCAGACGAAGATGAAGGTGCTGCGGGAGATCGGGAGATAGCAGTGGCTGAATGGACTCGAGCGACGGGCCCCGTGACCTGCAAATGGGTGAAGCCACAAGGCCCTCCAAAAGGGTTCGACTTCGACGTGACCAAGACGGAGCAGATTTTTGATCTTTTACTCACGGAGAAGCATATAAAGGTACCCGAAGGCCACAAGTTCCCCACGGTGCAAGAGCTGAACTGAAAGCCATACTGCAAATGGCATAACACGTTCTCCCACAACACCAACGACTACAGGGTGTGGCGGCAGCAAATCCAGATGGCGATAGAAAATGGGCGGTTGATTTTTAACCAGTACGCCATGAAGGTCGACACACACCCTTTCCCCGCCGTTAACATGGTGGAGTATACTTACCACGAAGGTTGCCAACCAGGGTCTTCGTTCAGTATCAACATGGTAGGATCTGGACACCACGCTGGCAAGGATGGAGATGAGGGCAGCTGCTCTCATAGCAAAGATACGAGAGGAGCCGCTCCGTGCGATCGGCTCCGCCAAGATGGCAAGCGCTACGTGACAGAGGGAGAAGTGAAGAACATAAGATATCAGCGACCTCTCTCTGATCACCTCCTCAACAAGTATGTGAGTCAGTATGACCAACGCCGATGGTCTGGCAATGATGATGAAAGAGATCGTTTGGCTAGAGAAGCCAGAAGACATCGTCGGCATAATCGCGATGAGGAGGAGCACGAGCGTTGTGCCAACGAAAAGGCAAGGGAGCGGGATGACGAGGACGAGCATCGGGATTGTCCCTTCTTCGTACACTGCTGGGACTCGGGAATGAGCCGATTGCCAACAATCGGCAATTGCCCGTAATGCAACCGAAAGAAGAAGGAGGCAGCCAATGTATCCGTGTTCGAGCGCTTAGGGCCTCTCCCACCACAAAGCAAACGCGACTGAGTCCCCTCGATGGGAAGATCTCGAGGATTCAGAAAATGAGGGACAAGAAGAAGAAGAAGACAGGTACCACCGGCCAAGGTGGTGCCCTGACGGACTCAGCCGTTCCCAGAAACGCAGGGTTCAGCGATTGCGTGGCCTGGAGGAAGCCGAGAGGTTATACTTGCATACGTTGAGGAAGGCAAGGCCCGATGTAGCTGCGAAGGTTCAGCGAACCCTGGATGAAGAGGGTCGTCCACAAAGAAAAGAGTGGCGCCCCAAGCAAAGGAAAGCCGATGATGAAACATCGGCTGGCACAAACATGGTGCTCGTCCTCCCGACAAAGCTTAGCGCTCCACGTTTACACGATGCACTCAAGGTGGACGACAGCAAGCGCTCCAACATGATGAAGTCAGAGATTGGGCTGGTTTTATCCACCGGCCCAACCATGTAGTTGGAGCAAACCAATAAACAAACACGGCGAGGCTGATCCTTGTGATCGGCCCCAAAAGATTTATGAAGGGACGTTACAAAACCTTCACCGAGCAAGCAATGTGGAGGCCGATTCCAGCAATCGGCCAAAATTATCCTCACCATCCATTCTCGCTCGGGTTCAATCAGAATCCGACAGAGCCGATACCATCAATTCTATTGACAGGATTGGCTCGGGGGGGCACCCAGGTGGATAAAACACGAGGATATGCAATGGAAGCATCTCATCCTATGTCGATGGGTATCGAAGCATGGGGGCCAATGTAAATCGGCCGTAAAAAATCCAAAAAAATTCGAAAATTTTCGAGCACAGCCGATGCAGCAGACATCGACTTAAGGATATAAAAGCCGATGCATGGCCATCGACTCAAGAGGAATGACTGTCGCGATCAGAGGGTCAATGGAGCACGAAGGGGGATTTTAATGGAAAAAACTCCTCAATGGAGTAGTTTAAGGGCTCAGATCCTCTCTCCAAGGACAAGGCCAAGAGCAGCTTGGACGTGCAGATCAGGTCAAGGATGGATTGCATGGGATCCACCAAAGGAAAGGAGCCGATCTGGCTGGCAAGGTGTAGGAAGAACTGAAGAAGCTCGGGGGGCAGCTCACCTTGAAGGCTCTCTGCTCTGGGAAGTCGATTCCTGATAAAATCGGCTGGCTCCGCGTTATGGCCTGAGGATGATGGCGGCACATTTGGCTGATTTACTACCTTTGTCGTCTGGACTGAGGCTCGGGGGGCAGCTGGCTTGGCGGATGTTCTGTTTGGAAAGCCGATTAGGTGGCCATCGGCTAAGTCCTGAGTCGTGATTTTTTGTCAAGGGTGATCCGGTGGAACCCAAAGTCATTATTCGAAAGGGACGAAGGATAGTTCATGAAGGCCTGATGTGATATCATCGGCTCATTGAGGATCGGTTTAAAAAGAAATCAACAAAATCAAATTGGGGAAATTTCTTCATTAATAAAGAGGATTTCTTACAAGGGAAGAGCCGATTGCTTAAGGAAGGAGGAACAAAAGAAGGGTCTATTGACCAATCTACTACTACAAGGCCTATGCTAGTAGATCCTAATCTACGGGCCATCACTGCCCTCATCATCCTCGGAACTCTCATCGGCACTGCTGCCGATGGGCTCCTCGTCGCTACTCCCGTAGCCCTCCGCGGGGGCTTCACCCCCGTCTTCGTCGTCGCTGCTGTCGTCGCCCCACCACATGCGGAGGCGTTTCGCCGGCGGGTAGCCCTCGAGGGAGTCATCGTCGCCGTCGCCTTCCTCTTCCTCTTCTTCAGAGGTGGGGCAGCCGTCCCAGGAGAACTGGTCGTCCTCGTTGTTTGACTCCAGTTCCCCGTCGGCGAGGAACCGAAGATCTTCATCCCCGCTGGTCAAGGACTTGTCGTCCTCGGACCAAATGGAGGAGGCGTGGCTCTCCTCGTCCCATTCTTCTGGGGCACGGATTTCCGGCGGCGTCTCGCGGGAAGAATCGGACCCGTAGGAGAGCTCGGAAGAGGAGGATGAAGACATGGTGGCGCAAAGGGTTTTTGGTGCTGATGCGAGGAGGATGAAGGAGATGCAAAACTGTTTAGAACGGTTAAATAAAGGGGATATGAGAGGGATTCAATGCCACAGCAGTTTCCGAGGAGATGTTGCCCAACAGGAAAGTTTTGCGGCCACGTGGAGAAGTGGAAGGGGCAAGGCGTCATGATGAGGATTCTGTGGCAGTTCTGCTCTGCTACGACATGACCCGACGAAAGAACGCATAATGATTTTGGAAATGTCATTTCCAAAACCAGGGGGGCATGTGTTATCACCAGAATTTGACCAAATCAGAGGTGGGCCGCGACCAAGATGGATTTGAAGAATATACATAGAAGGAATACGTGAATCGGCCTTTTATACCAAGTTGGGCTAAACCGCCCGTGTATCTGTAACATATTAGATCGCATCTTAGTTTAGAAGTTAGAGTTTTACCCGTGCACGGTTTAGTGCACGCCCACATTAGAAAGTCCCCTGGACTATAAATATGTACCTAGGGTTTATGGAATAAACAACAACCAACGTTCAACCACAAACAAATCTCGGCGCATCGCCAACTCCTTCGTCTCGAGGGTTTCTACCGGTAAGCACCATGCTGCCTAGATCGCATCTTGCGATCTAGGCAGCACAAGCCTACCCACGTTGTTCATGCGTTGCTCGTGCTTGAAGCGTTTTTGATGGCGAGCAGCGTAGTTATCTTAGACATGTTAGGGTTAGCATTGTTCTTCGAATTACATGCTTTCGTAGTGCAACCCTTGCATGTCTAGCCGCCCTTACACCTATCTTAGGTGTAGGGGCGGCACCCCGCTTGATCATAGTTTAGTAGATCTGATCCGTTACGGTTGCTCCTTGATTCATCAAGGATTAGTTTAATATCCGCAATAGTTAGGCCTTACAAAGGGTTGGAGGATCCAGCGGCGTGCAGGGTGGCGTTTGCTAGCCCTAGAAAGGATGTTCCGAGGATCAACCTCGTGTTGGTTTTTAGGCCCTGTCTAGGATCGGCTTACGGTCACCGTGCGCGAGCGCGAGGCCCAATCGTGAGTAGGATGATCCGATTATGCGGTGAAAACCCTACATCGTCGTGGATCTCATCAGCTTTATCTTGATCAAGCAGGACCACCATATATTCGGACACCCCGTCTGAATCATGGGTGGATCGGCTCTTTGAGCCGATTCACAGGATAACCTCGAGAGCCGATCGAGGCTCGTATTTAACGTTTACGTGTGTGCCCTGCAGAAACTAAGCGAGGCATCATCCACACCTTCCTGACCAGGTATAGGTCAGGTGGCACGCCTTTGTGATAAACATCGGACGTGCGACCAGGAGGCTTTGCGGGCCGTCGCTCAGAGGGACTGGGGCCAGCCGCAGCCCTAGTTGTTCCCGGCTCTACCGTGTTGACCATCTCTGCCCGCCAGGGGGTTTCTGACGTCAACAGGCGCACAACTTCTTCAAAGGCCAGATCCTCGACGACATCGATGCCAAAATGGCGGCGGCGGACGCGGCGGCCCTGGCAGCGGCATCGGCATCGGCGGCAGCGGCAGCGCAGCAAGAGCAGGCTGACGCGTCTTCTACTGCTACACCTGCGTCGGCCTCCGCGTCGGCGACGGAGCAGACGCACCATGCACAGGAATAGGCGGATCGCGACGAGGTCGTCGTGCTCGACGGGCCTGCGTCGACTCGGGACACGACGCCGTCGACCAACCCCTTCTTCTAATTTGCATGCACCACCGGTCCGTAATATGATCGCGCGCCCGCACTTTGATCGATCGCCGCTACTCCGAACGCGACGAACCGGCGGGAACGATCTCTTTTGAATGCATCTATTTGAATTTCTGATTGGGGGCGGCGTTTGGGGGACGCGGCTGGGGAGCGACGTCCCCCAAACGCGGCACGAACAAAACACGTCCCCCAAACGCTCGATCCGGCGCGGTTTGGGGGACGGTTTGGGGGACGCGACTGGAGATGCTCTAATGTGTATAAAACATGTGAGTATCATCAATAAAGTAGCATGGAACATAAGAAATTATAGATACGTTTGAGACGTATCAGCGTGCTTCGTCTTTACCACAATATCATCAATGTAAACTTCGATGTTCCTCCCGATCTGTTCTCCAAGACAGGCTTGCATGCACCGTTGATAAGTTGCTCCTGCATTTTTCAACCCGAAGTTCATGACGTTGTAGCAGAAAACGCCGTGTGGGGTGATGAACGCGGTTAACTCCTGGTCTTCCTTCTTGAGCTTGATCTGGTTGTACCCGGAGTATGCATCGAGAAAGGAGAGACGGTCACATCCAGCTGTGGAGTTGACTATCTGATCGATACGAGGCAGTGGGAAGTGATCCTTTGGGCAAGGCTTGTTTAGGCTAGTGTAATCGATACACATGCGAAGAGCGGTTGTGTCTTTCTTTGGCACCATGACGGTATTGGCCGCCCACTCGGCTTCTTTGAGCTCCCGAATGAATCCTGCCTTGCGGAGTCGACTAACTTCTTCGCCGATCGCTTTTCTCTTCGGCTCAGAAAATCGGCGCATCGACTGTTGTACTGGTTTGGCTTTTGGGTCAACATTGAGGGCGTGCTCAGCGAGTTCCCTGGGGATACCTGGCATGTCGGATGGTTCCCATGCAAATATCTCCCAGCGCTCACGGAGGAACTCGATGAGCACGCCTTCCTATGCGACAGTAAGATCTGCCGACGTATTGACCGTTTTCTTCGGGTCAGAGGGGTGCACCTGCTGCTTCTTTGCTTCCTTTGCGACGTCAAACTCGTCGGATCTTACGTTTCGATTGTCAGCCGGTGGCTTCGTGTGGTCCATGATGGCGTCGACTGCATTAAATTCTTCCTTAGCTCCGAATTTCGAGGCGATCTTTTGAAAATCTCTGTCGCAGTTGACTGAACGGGAGAAGCTTCCATGGATGGTTATCGCTGTCCCATTATTGCCTGGCATCTTCAGTTTCAAATACGCATAATGGGGTACAGCCATAAATTTGGCAAGCGCAGGCCTGCCGAGGATGGCGTGGTACTGAGATTCCCAGTCAACTACCTCGAACTCGATTTTCTCCTTCCTGAAATTGCTAGGCGTGCCGAAAACTACATCTAGTGATATTTTACTGAGGGAATAAGCGGGTCGAGTCGGTATGATGCCGTGGAATCCTGTGTCGGACTCTCTTAGCATGTCGACTGTTAGGCCTATTGCTCTCATCGTGCTGGCAAATAACAGATTCAAGCCACTTCCTCCATCCATGAATACTTTGCTCATATTGTATCCTCCGATCTGTGCTTCAAGGTCAAGGGCTGCATGACCAGGCCTTGGGACGGCCTTCAGGTGATCCGCCTTACTGAAGGAGATGCTCTGATCTGACCAGTCGATGGATTCGGGTGTATCGACCATGGCCACTTCCGCATACTTTACTTCTCGTGAGAACTTCTTGATTTCCCTCTTCGAAAAGCTGGTTTTATGGATCATGCTGACCTGCCCGCGTGGTTCTGGAAACACCTCGGTTGGTACGTACTTGTCTCCTCCTGCTGGCATGTACGGCTCTGGTACGTATGGCTCTGGCGGATAACTGTAGGATCCTGCCCTTCTCTCCATTGTATGAACTCTTGCTATGGCTTCGGCCCTGAGGTCGTCGCAGAACTGCCGAATTTCTAGGAACTGCCGACAATTTCTTAGCAAGTGGCTAGATTTTTCATGACCATCCTTTGGATTGATGTAAGAGTGCAGATAACATGGTGCCTCGAGCTGCTCCGTGGCCGATAGATAAGGTGCGCGAGAGCGGCCCTTTCTTGATTGTGTGTTGTGGCATCCTTGTTCGTACTGATGAGGGCGAGTTGTGATTCTCTCTTCCTCTTCATGGCGCGAGTCCCTTCGTCTCTTCCTTTGCTCCGCCATGACGTCGAAGCTGCCTCGTCTGCCTTCTTGCGTGCTCCTGGATGGGACCACCGAGGTTGCTGCTGGAGTGATACCTTCTGGAACCGAAGTCCTTGGGGTTGATGCATTTGATCTAGGGAGGCGAAGAAACCCTCCGGAGTCAACGATGAAGTGGACACCACTGAAAGTAGTATCCATGTTTCCACACGATTCTGCAGAGATCAAGCGCGACGCCTCGGTGTGTGGCACGAACTAGAAGGACCCGCAACAGACTGAATCTTTTGGATCTGACGGTGTTGGTGACTCGAGCACAAACGCTGCAGATGTGACTGGGACTGCCGATGACCTGCCTTTTGCCGATAGGCTTTCCACATACGGCGCCAATTGTCGAGGGTACTCCTCGGCAATGCCCTCCAATTGGGGCTTAGGGTTGATGGAATCCTGTAGGCTGACACGAGACATCGGTGAACAGACAAGCGGGGAGAGCAATTTACCCAGGTCCGGGGCCCTCGATGAGGTAAAACCCTTACGTCATGCCTGTCTGATCTTGATTATGAGAATATTGGGTTACAATGGGGTGCCGAAGGTTTCGGCTGTGATCTCGTCGAGAGGCTAAGTGCTACGGCGACCTAGCTCTAGACTTCTGGTGGCTAAAGTTGCTATAATTGATTTTTCTCCCCTGGCAGCCCCTCTCCCGACCTTTATATAGGAGGCCAGATCTCAAGAGATCTGTCCGGGTACGACTAGGTTTACAAAAGACCTAGCTCTAAACTTTCCTTGTTCGGCTCCCCTCTTGCCTTGTTTTTCAAGGGATCTTTTCCTGCACCGTCCTAGTGGCCCGCCTTGCCATCGGGTATCTTCATGGGCTCCAGTTGAGCCGCACAGGATAGGGCAATGTCAGTTACCCGATGGGTAATGCCCACGTCACTCGGCGGGCCATGGGAGCCGTTAGTGTTTATCAATCTACGGCAAATAGGGATGCATGGTGTGAACCCTAGTTATCTAGGCTATGTTTTTTTTTCATTTTTCGCCCCTTTATAAATTAAGCTTCTACCAAAAAAATTATCAGCTAGAAAAAACTTTTACGTCGGGCCACTGAGACATCCCGGACCCAAATAGACAAGCACGCCTCCATTTTAGACTAAAGCGGTCACATTTAATGTCTCGTTTGGGTCGGCCCTAACAGATTTCACACGTCTGCATATGACATGAACATGGCTAGAGGCAAATCGTTGAGAGCGCGAGAATCCCTCGACCGATCGTGATAGAGCAGGGTATACAATGAATACAATTCAACCATTATTCCAGACAATCCATGTGCCCTGGATCCTCGCGTTGCAAATTTGAAGTCCCGGAAGCCAGCCGTAGATCAAGTAAAGGAACAATCTGTACATACAATACAGCAGGAGGGACGTGACCTGTGCATTGCGCCAGCAGCGCGCGATTTATGAGGAGTAAATAAAGATCACAATCTACTAGATAGTGCATACTCTAAACTGTGCCCACACACACGTACATCCAGTTTGGTTGCTGGGAGCACATGAAGGCGGCAATGAACCATGAGCAGTAGCCATGTGCTGCAACAGTACGGAACCAAGCACACGCACTTACTAAGCAAGTGTAGCCATGATGGGCATCGCGACGATCACAATGGGTCGGCTTCTGCATTCAATTGATCAACAATTGCTAACTACTAGGAGTACCTAGTAGTAAAGTAATGAAATTATACACCAATGAGCTAGTAAAACCGGCCACGTAGATTAAAAGCGGTTAATTTTGTCCAGATGGTAAAAAGAAAGTAAAAAATCGGTCAACCATTATTAAACCGCTATCAGAGATTAAAATTGGATTTAAATAAGAATTTGAGTGCAGATTTAAACCAAAACAGAGTTGAAAGATCAAAATTAGACTTTTGCAATTCTTAGGGGATAAAAGTGCACTTAACCCCCAATATACTAAGCAATAGACTCATGGAACATTGAAACTCACTTTGAAAAATGACTAAGTCACTGGTGGGCGCATAATTTACGGTATGCCACTTGTTTGGTCCTTATAAATTTGGTTCTAAGTAGACTATTATCTTTATGAGTTTTGCTTATTGATCTATAAAGAGGTTTGCAAGCGATGGATTTATGAGAACCCTTGTTCTTATGGCAATCCAACCATATAAAAGGAAGTAGACATCCTCATTAAATATATGGGGAATTATTTGTACAACTAAGGAACTATTGCGTGATGTGTACCGTTGATGGGCATCGCGATGATCGCTAGTTCAATTAAATGCCAATTTCTTATCTACTACCTTCGTTTCAAGGAATAAGGCGCACACGTATTCCAAAACGAACTTTGACCGTAAAAATTGAGCAACAAAATCTTGATTAGATTATATGTATATAGTATCGTTGGATTCGTATTGAAAAGCACTTTTTAATGATACTAATTTCATACAAACAATCTTTATCTATTTTACATACAAACAAAAAACTCGTAAAACGAGGGTGCATTATTCCTTGAAATGGAGGTAGTAGTTCATATTTTACATTCAAGCTATCATCCATCTCATCATTAATATATGCATATCCATCAATCAACCTCTTTTTTGTTCTCAAGCAACTTTCTAGTCGCAAACTAATTTTCACAAAACGAGATCTATTGCTTAGGAGAGGCTAAAGAGCAAACAAACACGACTTAGGCCGGCTTATTTGATGTGTCGTTTGTTTTTTTACCTTTCAAATACTTAGGCAACTCAATCTTTAGATTACCGTGCGCTCCCTCAAGGACGTAAACTCCTGCCTCCTCGTCAAGCTGCTGCACCGCCTCCACGCCGCTCCCTCTGAGTCTTGGCCATGGTGGGTCTGGGAGAGCTTGGATGGGCTGCTGCTCGACACGTCCGGGCCTGCCTCTCCCTTGGATGGGGCGCACTGGAGCTCGCTGTGCCGCCTCCTGCCGCTCTACCGGAGCATCTCGCGCGTCAGCATTAGCGATGGATCCCGCACTTCCTTCTGGTTCGACTGCTGGCACCCCCTCGGCGTGCTCGGTGAGGCCATGCCGGCGCTCCTCTCCCATTGCATGCTCCAGCAGGCTACTGTCCGTCAGGTCGTCGCCTGCGGCATTGACACCTTCCTGGTGCCGCGCCTCTCCTCCCCTCCACTGCTTCTAGGCAGAGAGACATCCTGGCTCGGATTGTGGCAGGGACGGCGCTCTCGAACTCCCCTGACCAGCGCTCCCTCCCTCTCTGCTCTAAGAAGGGCGGCGCGCTGCTCACCTCCGCCCTTTACAAGCTCTGCACCACCGGAGGGGTCGTCGATGCTCACGTTGAGTTCGTTTGGGGCTGCAAGGCCCCCTCCCGAGTCAAATTCTTTGCTTGGCTCCTCGTCAAAGGGCGCATCCAGTGCCGCGAGAACCTCCTCCGTAAAGGCATCCTGGACAAAGCCGGTAGCGTCTGCCCCATCTGCGCCGCGCCCGCTGAATCGCCTGGTCACATTATGTTTGGTTGTCCTTTCGCTCGCAGCTTCTGGGCTGCCATTGGGGCTCCTGCTTCCTCCGAGCTTGCTCCCCCTGAATTCTCGAGCTGCCCTCTGCGTCCCTCGATGCCGCCTAGGACTGCTTGCACGCTCCGTCTCCTCTGTTTTTGGCACCTTTGGAAGCATCTAAATGGGGTGGTGTTTAACGGGCTCGCGCCCTCCCTGTCACTCCTGCTCAAGAGCTGCAGGGATGACGCCTCCCTCTGGCGAGCCCACCTCCCCTCCGATCAGCGTGTGGATGTCGATCTCTGGCTAACCTACTTTGTCCCTGAACGACCCTAGTTTCTCCTTGTTTTTTTCCCCCTTTCTTTGAGCTTGTCCCCTCGCGTTGGGCGTTTTTCTCCCCTCCTCTTGTTGCTGATGTAAAAATCAACGGGGGTCCACCCGATCTTTGATGAAATGGTATATTCAGGCGGGAGCGATTTGCTCTCCCCGGTGATCTGTCAAAAAAAAAATATTATGCAATAGTGACTCGAGTGACTTTCAAGACAACTTTGGAAAACCACTAAGTCACTGGTGGGAAGCATAATTTGTCGTATATCACTCGTTTGGTCCTCATAAATTCGGTTCTATGTAATCTACTTATCTTTATGAGGTTCGTTTATTAATCTATATAAGGGGGTTGCAAGTGATGGATTTATGACAGCTCTTGCGCTTGTGGCAACCCAACCTTACGAAAGGTAGTACATAGGGTCGCTAAATATATGGGGGATTATATGTAAACCTAAGGAACTATTCCGTGACGTGTAGCCATGATGGGCATCACGACCATGACAATGGGTCAGCATGTACATTCAATTGCTCCGCATTAGCTAATTAAAGTAAATGCATTCTTGCTAGGAGTAGTTAAATTAATTGCATTCCGTTGCTGAATGATCGCTAGTTAAATTATAGTCCACAATGGAAACTCAAGCTGTTCATCCCTATCATCGGTAATATATGCACATCAATCGATCAAGCTCATTTAGATTCTTATTGCGGAACTTTCTAGTCGGAAAATAATTTTCTCATAGCGAGATCTATTAATTGCTCAGCAGTGGCTAAAGAACAATAAACCGAGTAAGATCGCCTTATTTGATGTGGTGCTTGTTTAACCTTTCAAATACTTAGGCAACCAAATATATTACCAAAATATTATGCAATAGAGACTCGTTGAATATTGAAGATAAATTTGAAAAAGATTAAGTCATTGGTGAACGCATAATTTATCCTATGTCACTATTCTGGTCCTGATAAATTTGGTCCTAAGTAGCCTACCTATCTTTATGAGGTTTGTTTTAGTGATCTATAAGGAGGGTTGCAAGCGATGGATTTATGACAGCTCATGCCTTATGGCAATCCAACCTTACAAAAGGATGTACATACGCTCGGTAAATATATGGGAACTATTTGTACATCTAAGGAACTAATGAGGGACATTTAGCCATGATGGGCATCACGACGATCACAGTAGGTCGGCATGTTCATTCAATTGCTCAATAGTACTCCGCAACTTAAATTAATTGCATTCTAGCTGGTTAAAGTAATTGCAGTCAATTGCTCAATGATCACTAGTTAAATTAATTGTCATTTTCTTATTTGTTCCATATTTGAAATTTAATCTATTCATCCATCTCATCTGTAATATATGCGCATCCATCGACCAAGATCATTTAGATTGTTCTCGGAAATTCATGAAATAATTTTCTCATAGCGAGATCTATTGCTTAGCAGAGCCTAAAGAGCAACAAACCAAATAATTAACATCGGCGTATTTATTGTGGTACTTAATTTTTACTTCTCAAGTACTTAGGCAACCTGATCTTTTACAAAAATATTATGCAATAGAGAGTCATAGAACATTGAAGATCATTTTAAAAACGATTAAGTCATTGGCGAGCGCATAATTTATCGTATCTCACTTGTTTAGTCGTCATAAATTCGGTTCTAAGTATCCTACATTCTTAGAAGTAATAGGAAACATGCCCGTGCGTTGCACCGGATGTAAAATCTACATCAGCAATACACATATATTCACATATTATGCACAACTACAACGCTGAGGCCACTCTTGCCTCGGTTTCGATGTCCGTAGCGGAGAACGATCAACGGCTCTGTCGGTTCGGAGGCGTCTCCTCCCCATCTACGAGTTTCATTGGAAACAGCCGCGCGTCGCCCTACGTGAAGTTCTTTGTGTGGCTGTTGGTGTAGTCCAGGATCCACATGCGCGACGCCCTCCTCCGCAAGACCATCATCACCGCTAATGGTGCCGGTTGTCCTCTTTGCGTCGCGGAAGCTCGAGACTCTGAGTCATATGGCCCTCCACTGCCCCATGGTCGCTCCGTTCTGGGCGTCACTTGGCGTCTTGATCCCGCGCGACGCACGTCGTCTATGGCTTTCACCTCCTTCAGATGCCCAGCAAGGTCACAGACAAGACTGCCCTGGCCTTTTCCCTTTGTTGCTGGCATATTTGGAAGCAGCGGAATGCCGCTGTTTTGAGCGCAGCCCGCCCGCTGCTGCCGCTCCTCCGCAAGATGTGCCGGGATGACGCCGCTCTCTGGTGCGGCCGGTCATGTCTGTGTCGATGCCTGGCTCAACCTCCGTGCCTCGCGCCTGTAATCTCTACGGTGTCACATTAAATAAAGCAGACATCCTTTCTTATGTTTATAACATCGATTTCGATAATATATTAGTTTGCTCCGTGGGTCGATCGAATTAAAATAGTGCATGTCCTTATATTTACTCTGAACTACAGCCGAAAGAGTCATTTTTTCATACATCCTGCATGTGCTCATACTTCATACACAAGAAGGCAACAAACGGCAAAATCATACCAATCCATGAAAGTCCGAGGGAAGATGTGCCACCACTGGTGGTTTCTCGATGGTCTAGCCTTCGCCATTGATTGCACCATTAGATGATGCACGACAGATTGCTACTCCGCATGATATGTATGGAAACAGAGCATTACTTGCAATTTATTCATCTAGCACAGAAAAGCTGAATCGAACCCATGTAATCACCACGCGGGCGCCTACATATCAGTACCAATAGCCTCACAGATCACCATCGTGCCATTGGCCAAGGAGACACTACAGCCAAGGATGAAAGCAGGGCATCCGCCTCCAGCTGCCCTCCTGTATGTGTAAGCTCAATACGTGCAACACTGATTTCAGCTTGGGATTCTATTTTTTCACCAGCGAAACCAGCATCTTGGAGGTCGACGAATACATATGTGCTCCGCCGGAATTTTATTTCTTCACATGGTCGATGCTCTCAGCACGATCAACCAATTCCCAGCACCGCAGCTAGCCGCCCAAGGCCCCAAGCTTCGTGTTGTAGATGGCGATTTCCCCGGCCAGTGTTGCGGATCAAGGGCTCGCAACC
Source organism: Lolium rigidum (assembly GCF_022539505.1). Taxonomy (NCBI): domain Eukaryota; kingdom Viridiplantae; phylum Streptophyta; class Magnoliopsida; order Poales; family Poaceae; genus Lolium; species Lolium rigidum. The sequence continues at coordinate 62,049,755 of NC_061511.1, forward strand.
CCGCTGCAGTGCTACTGCTTGTGCGCAGGTGCCTGACGGAGGCAGGGGATCCCTCTGCAGGTTGGTCGTTGATCTCCTTGAATGTCGCTTGGACGCCATCAACGGAATCTGCTCAGGACAAATTCCCAATCGTCGTGTAGGGCAAAAACTAATCGATATCCAGAGGGAAGAAGAAGTAGAACAGAGAAGATATCGGCGGACAACGGGGCTTCTGTATAAGTAGAGGAAAAGAGGCGGCGGGAGCGCGGTCTCCCAAAGGTTCCGGCCTAGAATATGATAGTCCTACGAAACAGAAGAACGAACAACGGACGATGCAGCTTCGCTCTTTTGTTAACGAACCGGTACGGTGGTAATTCCATGTATTATGCGCTTTGGTGGAAGGGCAAAACGGTCTCAAAAAAAGCGTTGACGAAAATTTTGGCAGAAACCTTAGCTCCTTTATTATTAGGTATAGATTTACATAAAACCATAATTTTACTTAGTACACAAAATCACAACACTCTTAGAAGTAATCTGAACATTGAAGAGTACCTTTGTTTACAAAGTTTGTTTCCATATTATTGGAAGTAATTTACATAAAACCATAATTTTACTTAGTACAGAAAATCACAACATTTGGACTTACTTCTAAGAAACCACAACTTCAGGGCTAATTACCATCAGAGCCTAAATATTTTGTTTTCGCCTTTCAACTATAAAAATGATGTTAGAGCCCACATCAAATTTTGCGTTGGTAATTAGCTCTAAATTTGTGGTTTTCCAGAAACAATTCCAAAAGTTGTGACCCTGTGTAATATAAGTACGAGAACCCCTGAAGTTATATAGTTTTGTGCAATCGCCTCTTCTTGGTCTATATATACAAGTTGAGGCTTGTTACTGCTGCTTCGCTCGTACAAGTACAGCAGGCCAGCTTCTATAGTTGTTTCGTGCATCATGGTAGCAGGAGGAGGAAGGTTGCTCCTGACCATCGTCATCTGCGCTGGACTGATGCCTGCAGGCAGCGAAGCTGCGACCTCGGTTATCATCGGCATGGCCCAGTGCGCCAGCTGCGCCAGGAAGAGCATGAATGCCGAGGCGGCGTTCAAGGGTACGTGCGATGTGCTTTCCGATCCGGCCGTGCTAACTAGTATAAGATTTTTTAGCAGATTATCAACTGCAATGTGCTGCCTTTTTTTTTTGTTATCATCAGGTCTTAAGGTGGCGATCAAGTGCAACAGCGGCAGCAGCGGCGCCGGCGAGTACGAGAGCAAGGCCGTCGGGGACCTCGATGGCACGGGCGCCTTCGCCGTGCGCCTCCCCTCCGACGTCGACCTGCGTGGAAGCGCCCAGTGCTTCGCGCAGCTCCACAGCGCGGCGAGCAGCGAGCCGTGCCCCGGGCAGGAGCCGTCCAAGATCGTGCCGCTGTCCGACGAGGGCAACGGCACCTTCGTCGCCATCGCCGGCAAGACAAAACGCGTCGTATCGACGATGCCCGAGTGCGCGGCGGCCAACATCTGCTTCCCGTGCCACATGTTCGGACGGAAGCCCCTCAACATGCACCGCCACATGAAGCCCATGCCGGACTACGGGATGCCGACGCCGGTATACGCTCCACCCGTGTACGGCACTCCGGCGCCGAGATGCCTGTGCACCCCTACCCCGGAGCCGGGATGCCAGTGCCCGTCTACGACGCCGGTTTATGGGACGCCCATGCCGGAATACGAGCCGCCTCCAACCCCGGAATTCGGAACACCCACGCCGGACTGCCCTCCTGAGGCGCCGGAGGTCGGGACGCCCACGCCGGTATACGCTCAACCCGCGGCTCCTGTGTACGGGACTCCGGCGCCAACATGCATGTGCTCCCCTACTCCGGAAGCTGGATGCCAGTGCCCTACTGCAACTCCCGCGCCGGTTTACGGGACTCCGGCACCGGTTTACGGGACTCCGGCGCCGAGATGCATGTGCTATCCTACTCCGGAAGCCGGATGCCAGTGCCCGACTGCAACTCCCACGCCGGTGTACGGGACGCCGGCGCCGAGGTGCCTGTGCTCTCCTACTCCGGAAGCCGGATGCCAGTGCCCTACTTCGACTCCAACGCCGGTGTACGGGACGCCGTTGGCTCAACCCCCACCCGCGACGCCGGTTTACGGGACACCCACGCCGGTGTACGGGACGCCGACGCCGAGATGCCTGTGCACTCCTACTCCGGAGCCTGGATGTCAGTGCCCTTCTTCCACTCCCACGCCGGTGTACGGGACGCCGATGGCTCAACCCCCTCCTCCCACGCCGGTGTACGGAACTCCGACGCCGAGATGCCTATGCACTCCTACTCCGGAGCCTGGATGCCAGTGCCCTTCTCCCACTCCCACGCCGGTGTACGGAACGCCCGGGCCAGAGTACCCAGGCACATACCCTCCTTACACGCCGGCGCCGGTGTACGGGACGCCCACGCCGGTGTATGAACCTCCGGCGCCGGATTACGGAGCAGCGCCGACGCCAGAGTGCCCTCCTGCCGCGCCGGAGTACGGCACGCCCATCTACACTCCCCCGGCCCACCACTAAGACGACACTGGCTCCATTAATATAGTATGGTAACTCTGACTTACTGGTACGTACATGCATGGGGAATAAAAAGTTATGGGACTTAACTGATTGTGGCGAGGTGACGCATGATTTGCACGGAACCAGCTCTGATGAGACGATGGTGCTCGCTGTGTCTTGTTTCTTGTACTCTGTGATTTGTTCGAATTTGGCAATTGAAGCTGATTGTTCATGATTTTTTTTCTTCTGAACAGACCCTTTTTTGGATAAAAATGCCACAAATGGCCCGTGGGCCCTGATTGACATTACTTTATTTCTTCACATTATTCACTATGGATTCAGTATACAACAAGTTAAATGGATTGTGAAACAATCTGTTCTGAGGAATCAGATTAAAATTATTTATCATTATGCTAAGCAAATCTTACATAAATATGCAAACAAAACAAACAATGATAAAACATATTACACCTCTTACATCAAGGCATACATGTGCTGGTACAAAAATGTTGCATAATGTGTGAGCTTTGTCGTTCTTTCCCATGACTCTCAATACAATCACAGATCACCTATTCCTCCAAACCAAATGAATTTTCGGTTTTGATGTGTAAAAGCAACCATTTCTATTAGAAACATTTATATAAATTAATTATTTACGAACATTTATTATAAATGGATTACATGTAACCGTGATTTCTATTACAATACTAATTAAAATTCAAGTAAGTGTGATGTACGCTAAACTTAGGAGAGTAGTTACATACTATTCAACACTGATAGTTAGGCCCATGGAAACATACAACACTAGTACATATCCAGCCTTTGCACACGGTTTCGAAAAAGATTTGCAAAACCGTCACCATGAAGGGTTGTGATGGGTGGTCCATCCCACACATTTTCAAAACCATGTGCAATGGAAGTGAATTTGCACGAGGTCACATATACAAAATTGTTTGCAATGTGAGTAAAAGAAAAAAACGTTGAGCAAAAGTTCGGTATATGCACACGGTTACTAGGGCCTGAGTCGGTGAATTCTGGGGCCATGTGCCAAATTCTAATATAGGCCCCATCTTACTAGAAGAATTAATTAAACTAATAAATAATTAATATATATATATATATATATATGCCATAATATGTTCATAAAAATTGAATATATTAAGAATCACATATTTATCTCTAGTGCCAACTAACTCATTGGTACACGTACCTTGATAATCATAAAATATGCTTGTTTTAAGGAAAGACATGCTTATATTGTTAGTATATAGGGGACAAGGCATTTCTGAACCTGGGTGTAGATGCTCCTGGTTTAATAAAAAATTCAGAACAAGTAGCAAAGAATTTAAGAAAATCTGAAATTTCTGGACAATGAACATGAACAAGTGTTCTATCTGCACACCAAAAATCTCAGGAAAAAGACATATGTAGTGGTCTGTAAAAAAAAGACAAATCGGAGTGATGTAAGAAAACAAATCTAGATGTTTCAAACAACACCGCATTTTATCTTTTTTGCACGGACCAATACATATGTCTTTTTTCAGATATTTTTGGTGTGCAGTTAGGACACTTGTTTATGTTCATTGTCCAAAATTTCAGATTTTTATGATTTTTTACTATTTTTTATTTTTACATTTAATAAGGAGCATCTACACCCAAGTTTAGAACTAATTTTTCGGTATATAGGGACTCACCATTTGACAAGAGAAATAAACAAGTCTCACCTAAATAACAATTTCACCCGTTATACCGAAAAGGTCACGCTGGTTTTGTTCGTGGTTTAGAACAACTCTAGCAGATCACACATATCCGCCCGGCCTGGAGAATAATCGCTAGTTCCAGCTTTTTACAAGAAAAAAAAACGCCTCGAAAAGATCCTGAGTGGCAAGTGTGCCCTCTGTGGGTGTGTGGAAAGTGGAAACAGTAGCTCACATTTTCTTCACTTGATTAATGTTCAGTTTATGTGGATCTGGGTTAGATACATGCTTAATGTTCCTTGGAACCCATCAGATTTTGTTGATTTCTTCACTACCGTGGTCTTCTTGCTCGCCAAGGCCTTGTTCTTTTTGGATTTTATTTGCGGCAAATTCGCTTTCCTAATCAACCAACTTTGGCCATCTTCTTGCAACCGATAGAACCATTTATTTTAGATTTGTTCGAAACTTTTTTTTAACAAACATGTAGCTCGGGTTATATTTGTGATTCCCGAAAGAAAATGGCGTTTAATCCTTCCTGTTCTGAACCGAATCTCGTAGTTCCTCCCCAATAAACTTCCCAAGACGCAACACCCAAAAGTCCCAACCTAAAATAATTTCCCAACCTGCCTCCCGCTCGGCCACACGCTTGCATAGGCTAGAGGCAGCAGCTAAGAGCATCTCCATCTCCAGCTCCGATAGCGGTCCCGATAGCGTTTTGGGGCTGGTGTGGTTTTTTGGCTTGCACCGGTGCGCCCCAAACGACGTCGGCTAATTCTCGAGCCCAATAGAATCGCCGGCAACCCCTTGGCCAAGGGTGCGAATCGGGCGCCGATGTGTCGCGGAACGTCAGAAAACGAGCGTGGGCTCCGCCTGGCAGCCAGACACACCCATTTCCCGCCTCCTACCCACGCCCATGCTGGCTCCCACCCCTCTAGATCGCCACCGTCGTTGATGCGCCCCTGCTTGCAATAGACACCGCCGCCTGTCTAGGAACCGGCGTCCATCGACACGGCCGCCACCCCCTCGACCGGCGGTCGTTGTTTCGCCCGGAACAGAGCTCACCGCCACCGCGGCACAACCGCCCCGCCCGCAAGGTGTTCGTCAGATTGCCGCGATGGACAGCGACGGCGAGATGATGGTGCAGCTGTTCACGGCTGAGGCTGTCCGACGGCAACAGCAGCAGTTGATTGTAACGAGCATGCTGCGCGTTCGCCAGCCTTTCTTCGTCGTGCCTCGTCGCGGTGGCTCAAAGCCAGCCAAGAGTAGGAACATCAACCGGCATTGTCAAGCCGGCGCAATGCTGCTTGACGCTGACTACTTCAACGACGACGTGACTCATTCGCTGAAGGAATTTTGGCGCCGGTTTAGGATGAAGAAGGAGTTGTTCTAGAAGATTGTCTACGACGTTAGGAAGTACGACAAGTACTTCATGGCCAAGCAAGATTGCACATGTTTGTGGAGCTTTATCTCAATTCAAAAGTGCACTGCTGCAATGCGATATCTTGCATATGGAGCTCCTCCAGATACTGTTAAAGACTACCTACGGATGGCTGACTCGACATGTATAGAGACTTTGTACAGGTTTTGCCGAGCCGTCATAGCGGTGTTTGTTAAATACTATTTGAGAGCACCAAGGGCAGATGATACAACACGGATCCTACAAAAAAAATGTAGCAAGAGGATTTTCTGGGATGCTCAGAAGCATTGATTGTATGCATTGGGGCTGGAAGAATTGCCCTTTTGCTTGGCAGGGGATTGATACGTCTCCGACGTATCGGTAATTTCTTATGTTCTATGCCATATTATTGATGATACATACATGTTTTATGCACACTTTATGTCATATTCGTGCATTTTCTGGAACTAACCTATTAACAAGATGCCGAAGTGCCAGTTCCTGTTTTCTGCTGTTTTTGGTTTCGTAAATCCTAGTAACGAAATATTCTCGGAATTGGACGAAACAAAGACCCGGGGGCCTATTTTGCCACGAACCTTCCGGAAGACCGAAGAGCATACGAAGTGGGGCCACGAGGTGGCCAAACCACATGGTGGCGCGGCCAAGGGGGCCCGCGCCGCCACGTGGTGTGGGCCCCTCGTCGGGCCCCGACTCCGCCCTTCCGCCTACTTAAAGTCTCCGTCGCGAAACCCCCGATGCGAAAAACCACGATACGGAAAACCTTGCGAGACGCCGCCGCCGCCGATCCCATCTCGGGGGATTACGGAGATCTCCTCCGGCACCCTGCCGGAGAGGGGATTCATCTCCCGGAGGACTCTACACCACCATGGTCGCCTCCGGAGTGATGAGTGAGTAGTTCACCCCTGGACTATGGGTCCATAGCGAGTAGCTAGATGGTTGTCTTCTCCTCATTATGCTTCATTGTTGGATCTTGTGAGCTGCCTAACATGATCAAGATCATCTATCCGTAATACTCTATGTTGTGTTTGTCGGGATCCGATGGATAGAGAATACCATGTCATGTTAATTATCAAGTTATTACATATGTGTTGTTTATGATCTTGCATGCTCTCCGTTACTAGTAGAGGCTCCGGCCAAGTTTTTGCTTTTAACTCCAAGAGGGAGTATTTATGCTCGATAGTGGGTTCATGCCCGCATTGACACCGGGACGATGTGACGAAAGTTCTAAGGTTGTGTTGTGATGTTGCCACTAGGGATAAAACATTGGCGCTATGTCCGAGGATGTAGTTGTTGATTACATTACGCACCATACTTAATGCAATTGTCTGTTGCTTTGCAACTTAATACTGGAAGGGGTTCGGATGATAACCTCAAGGTGGACTTTTTAGGCATAGATGCGAGTTGGATGGCGGTCTATGTACTTTGTCGTAATGCCCAATTAAATCTCACTATACTTATCATGTCATGTATGTGCATTGTTATGCCCTCTCTATTTGTCAATTGCCCGACTGTAATTTGTTCACCCAACATGCTTTTATCTTATGGGAGAGACACCTCTAGTGAACTGTGGACCCCGGTCCATTCTTTAATACTTGAAATACAAATCAGTTGCAATACTTGTTTTTACTATTTTCTCTCGCAAACAATCATCTTCCACACAATACGGTTAATCCTTTGTTACGGCAAGCCGGTGAGATTGACAACCTCATCGTTTCGTTGGGGCAAAGTACTTTGGTTGTGTTGTGCGGGTTCCACGTTGGCGCCGGAATCCCTGGTGTTGCGCCGCACTACATCCCGACGCCATCAACCTTCAACGTGCTTCTTGGATCCTCCTGGTTCGATAAACCTTGGTTTCTTTCTGAGGGAAAAAACTTGCTGCTGTGCGCATCATACCTTCCTCTTGGGGTTGCCCAACGAACGTGTGAAATACACGCCATCAAGCTCTTTTTCTGGCGCCGTTGCCGGGGAGATCAAGACACGCTGCAAGGGGAGTCTCCACTTCCCAATCTCTTTACTTTGTTTTTGTCTTGCTTTATTTTATTTACTACTTTGTTTGCTGCATTATATCAAAACACAAAAAAAATTAGTTGCTAGTTTTACTTTATTTACTGTCTTGTTTGCTATATCAAAAACACAAAAAAATTAGTTACTTTACTTGTTTCATCATGTTTCCTTTTAATTTTACCACAAAAAACATACCGGTAGGACGCGGGTCTATAATTGGGAGGAACAATATAGAAAAAAATTTTACCCATGTTAGTACCGTTGAAGATTTTGAAGATAGACACTTGGTAGAACTTGCTCCTACTTATGAAATTGCTGCTGCTGCTTTAGTTCGCTTGTTGGAAACTAAATTTGTTAATCTCAATCCTATAATCCAACACATGTTTCTTACACTTGGTGATTTGGAAGAGGGGGAAAAGAAAGATTTTGTTTTAGAAACCCTTCTTAGAGAATTTGGTGGTCTAGCAAGAGAGGCTAGAAAGGTCTTTGCTAAATTTAATATGCTTGGTTCTCATACTAATTTTGTTAGTCTCCTTGAAAAAATGGACATGGATAGGATAAGGTACACTAATAATGCTAATGATGGTGGGGAGATCAAAGCACCAATACCATGTAAACTCCTAGCTATGAATGATGCACTAGAAAATAACTATGCTTGGCTTGTTCTCGAAAATTTGTTCGATGAGAGTAGCAAGCCCAAGACTAATGAAAAGGGAGACGCTGAAACTTATGTATCCAATATACTATGCATGGTTGAGAAAACTCCAAACCCCGCTGTAGGTGCACCACCCTTCGATAATACTTGAGATACACTTTCTGCCCCTAGCTGAAAGGCGTTAAAGAAAAAGCGCTTATGGGAGACAACCCATGTTTTTACTACAGTATTTTTGTTTTATATTTGTGTCTTGGAAGTTTTTTACTACTGTAGCAACCTCTCCTTATCTTAATTTATGTTTTGTTGTGCCAAGTAAAGTCTTTGATAGAAAAGTAAGTACTAGATTTGGATTACTGCGCAGTTCCAGATTTCTTTGCTGTCACGAATTTGGGTCTATCTCCCTGTAGGTAGCTCAGAAAATTAAGCCAATTTACGAGCATGATCCTCGGATATGTACGCAACTTTCATTCAATTTGAGCATTTTCGTTTGAGCAAGTCCGATGGCCTAATAAAATCCATCTTTACGGATCGTTCTGTTTTGACAGATTCTGTCTTTTATTTCGCATTGCCTCTTTTGCTATGTTGGATGAATTTCTTTGATCCATTAATGTCCCAGTAGCTTTATGCAATGTCCAGAAGTGTTAAGAATGATTGTGTCACCTCTGAACATGTGAATTTTTATTATGCAATAACCTTCTAATGAGTTGTTTCGAGTTTGGTGTGGAGGAAGTTTTCAAGGATCAAGAGAGGAGTATGATGCAATATGATCAAGGAGAGTGAAAGCTCTAAGCTTGGGGATGCCCCGGTGGTTCACCCCTGCATATTATAAGAAGACTCAAGCGTCTAAGCTTGGGGATGCCCAAGGCATCCCCTTCTTCATCGACAACATTATCGAGTTCCTCCTCCGAAACTATATTTTTATTCCGTCACATCTTATGCACTTTGCTTGGAGCGTCGGTTTGTTTTTGTTTTGTTTGAATAAAATGGATCCCGGCATTCACTTTATGGAAGAGAGACACGCTCCGTCTGTAGCATATGGACAAGTATGTCCTTAGGCTCTACTCATAGTATTCATGGCGAAGTTTCTTCTTCGTTAAATTGTTATATGGTTGGAATTGGAAAATGCTACATGTAGTAACTCTAAAATGTCTTGGATAATTTGATACTTGGCAATTGTTGTGCTCATGTTTAAGCTCTTGCATCATATACTTTGCACCCTGATGTCTACGGGAGCTTCTATTCTTGTAGACAGTGTTGGGCCTCCAAGAGCAGAGGTTTGTAGAACAGCAGCAAGTTTCCCTTAAGTGGATACCCAAGGTTTATCGAACTCAGGGAGGAAGAGGTCAAAGATATCCCTCTCATGCAACCCTGCAACCACAAAGCAAGAAGTCTCTTGTGTCCCCAACACACCTAATAGGTGCACTAGTTCGGCGAAGAGATAGTGAAATACATGTGGTATGAATAAGCGAGTAGCAACGGCAACGACACCGGAAAAGTGCTTTGCCCGGAACGAGTAAACAAGCGGTAGTAATGCAGCGAGTAGTAACACGATAAAACAAGTAAACAAGCAGCGATAGCGATATTTAGGAACAAGGCCTAGGGAATAGACTTTCACTAGTGGACACTCTCAACATTGATCACATAACGAGAATAGATAAATGCATACTCTACACTTTTGTTGGATGATGAACACATTGCGTAGGATTACACGAACCCTCAATGCCGGAGTTAACAAGCTCCACAATAATGCTCATATTTTAGTAACCTTTAGTGTAAGATAGATCAACAGACTAAACCAAGTACTAGCATAGCATGCACACTTGTCACCTTCATGCATATGTAGGAGGAATAGATCACATCAATATTATCATAGCAATAGTTAACTTCGCAATCTACAAGAGATCATGATCATAGCATAAACCAAGTACTAACACGGTGCACACATCGTCACCTTTGCACACGTGCAGGAGGAATAAAACTACTTTAATAACACATCACTAGAGTAGCACATAGATAAATTGTGATACAAACACATTGCAATCATAAAGAGATATAAATAAGCACCTCAATATGCCATTCAACGGTGAATAAGTATTCTGTGAAATATGGCCTAAGAGACCCACACGGTGCACACACTGTCACCTTTACACACGTGGGGCAAGGAGTCTCCGGAGATCACATAAGTAAAACTCACTTGACTAGCATAATGACATCTAGATTACAAGCATCATCATATGAATCTCAATCATGTAAGGCAGCTCATGAGATTATTGTATTGAAGCACATAGGAGAGAGATGAACCACATAGCTACCGGTACAGCCCCGAGCCTCGATGGAGAACTACTCCCTCCTCATGGGAGCAGCAGCGGTGATGAAGATGGCGGTGGAGATGGCAGCGGTGTCGATGGAGAAGCCTTCCGGGGGCACTTCCCCGCTCCGGCGGGGTGCCGGAACGGAGACTCCTGTCCCCCGGATCTTGGCTTCGCGATGGCAGCGGCTGCGGAAGGTTTCGTGGTTTTCGTCGAACGCCCCGAGGTTTTTAGGTCGGGGGCTTTATATAGGCGGAGAGGCGGCGCGGGAGGGCTTCGGGGGCCCACACCCTAGGGGGCGCCCCCTTGGCCGCGCCGGGGTGTGGTGTGGTGGCCCCGCCCCCTTCTCTGGCGGTTCTCGTGTGTTCCGGATGCTTCCGGGTAAAATAGGAACCCGGGCGTTGATTTCGTCCGATTCGAGAATATTTCGTTACTAGGATTTCGAAACCAAAAACAGCGAGAAAACAGAACTGGCACTTCGGCATCTTGTTAATAGGTTAGTTCCGGAAAATGCACGAATATGACATAAAGTGTGCATATAACATGTAGATAACATCAATAATGTGGCATGGAACACAAGAAATTATCGATACGTTGGAGACGTATCGGCATCCCTAAGCTTAGTTCTGCTCGTCCCGAGCGAGGTAAAACGATAACAAAGATAATTTCGGAGTGACATGCCATCATAATCTTGATCATACTATTTGTAAAGCATATGTAGTGAATGCAGCGATCAAAACAATGTGAATGACATGAGTAAACAAGTGAATCATAAAGCAAAGACTTTTCATGAATAGCACTTCAAGACAAGCATCAATAAGTCTTGCATAAGAGTTAACTCATAAAGCAATAATTCAAAGTAAAGGTATTGAAGCAACACAAAAGAAGATTAAGTTTCAGCGGTTGCTTTCAACTTGTAACATGTATATCTCATGGATATTGTCAATATAGAGTAATATAATAAGTGCAATAAGCAAGTATGTAGGAATTAATGCACAGTTCACACAAGTGTTTGCTTCTTGAGGTGGAGAGAAATAGGTGAACTGACTCAACATTGAAAGTAAAAGAATGGTCCTCCATAGAGGAAAAGCATCGATTGCTATATTTGTGCTAGAGCTTTGATTTTGAAAACATGAAACAATTTTGTCAACGGTAGTAATAAAGCATATGCATCATGTAAATTATATCTTATAAGTTGCAAGCCTCATGCATAGTGTACCAATAGTGCCCGCACCTTGTCCTAATTAGCTTGGACTACCTGGATTATCACCGCAATACATATGCTTTAACCAAGTTTCACAAAGGGGTACCTCTATGCCGCCTGTACAAAGGTCTAAGGAGAAAGCTCGCATTTGGATTTCTCGCTTTTGATTATTCTCAACTTAGACATCCATACCGGGACAACATAGACAACAGATAATTGACTCCTCTTTTAATGCTTTAAGCATTTGACAACAATTAATTCTTTTCTCATTAGAGATTTGAGGATATTTGTCCAAAACTGAAACTTCCACCATGAATCATGGCTTTAGTTAGCGGTCCAATGTTCTTCTCTCACAATATGCATGCTCAAACCATTCAACTCAGTGTAGATCGCCCTTACTTCAGACAAGACGAACATGCATAGCAACTCACATGAAATTCAACAATGAGTTGATGGCGTTCCCCAGTAAACATGGTTATCGCACAACAAGCAACTTAATAAGAGATAAAGTGCATAAGTACATATTCAATACCACAATGGTTTTTAAGCTATTTGTCCCATGAGCTATATATTGCAAAGGTGAATGATGGAATTTTAAAGGTAGCACTCAAGCAATTTACTTTGGAATGGCGGGAAAATACCATGTAGTATAGGTAGGTATGGTGGACACAAATGGCATAGTGGTTGGCTCAAGTATTTTGGATGCATGAGAAGTATTCCCTCTCGATACAAGGTTTAGGCTAGCAAGGCTTATTTGAAACAAACACAAGGATGAACCGGTGCAGCAAAACTCACATAAAAGACATATTGAAAACATTATAAGACTCTACATTGTCTTCCTTGTTGTTCAAACTCAATACTAGAAATTATCTAGACCTTAGAGAAACCAAATATGAAAACCAAATTTTAGCATGCTCTATGTATTTCTTCATTAATGGGTGCAAAGCATATGATGCAAGAGCTTAAACATGAGCACAACAATTGCCAAGTATCACATTACCCAAGACATTTATAGCAATTACTACATGTATCATTTTCCAATTCCAACCATATAACAATTTAACGAAGGAGAAACTTCGCCATGAATACTATGAGTAGAAACCAAGGACATACTTGTCCATATGCTACAGCGGAGCGTGTATCTCTCCCATAAAGTGAATGCTAGGATCCATTTTATTCAAACAAAACAAAAACAAAAACAAACCGACGCTCCAAGAAAAAGCACATAAGATGTGATGGAATAAAAATTTAGTTTCAGGGGAGGAACCTGATAATGTTGTTGATGAAGAAGGGGATGCCTTGGGCATCCCCAAGCTTAAACGCTTGAGTCTTCTTGATATATGCAGGGGTGAACCACCGGGTGCATCCCCAAGCTTAGAGCTTTCACTCTCCTTAATCATGTTGCATCATACTCCTCTCTTGATCCTTGAAAATTTCCTCCACACCAAACTCGAAACAACTCATTAGAGGGTTAGTGCACAATATAAATTGACATATTCAGAGGTGACACAATCATTCTTAACACTTCTGGACATTGCATAATGCTACTGGACATTAGTGGATCAAATAAATTCATCCAACATAGCGAAAGAGGCAATGCGAAATAAAAGGCAGAATCTGTCAAAACAGAACAGTTCGTATTGACGAATTTTAAAATGGCACCAGACTTGCTCAAACGAAAATGCTCAAATTGAATGAAAGTTGCGTACATATCTGAGGATCATGCTCGTAAATTGGCGTAATTTTCTGAGCTACCTACAGGGAGGTGGACCCAGATTCGTGACAGCAAAGAAATCTGGAACTGCGCAGTAATCCAAATCTAGTACTTACTTTACTATCAAAGACTTTACTTGGCACAACAAAACTCAAAACTAAGATAAGGAGAGGTTGATACAGTAGTAAACAACTTCCAAGACACAAATATAAAACAAAGTACTGTAGCAAAATAACACATGGGTTATCTCCCAAGAAGTTCTTTCTTTTTAGCCATTAAGATGGGCTCAGCGAGTTTTAATGATGCACTCGCAAGAAATAGTATTTGAAGCAAAAGAGAGCATCAAGAGGCAAATTCAAAACACATTTAAGTCTAACATGCTTCCTATGCATAGGAATCTTGTAAATAAACAAGTTCATGAAGAGCAAAGTAACAAGCATAGGAAGATAAAACAAGTGTAGCTTCAAAAATTTCAGCACATAGAGAGGCATTTTAGTAACATGAAAATTTCTACAACCATATTTTCCTCTCTCATAATAACTTTCAGTAGCAACATGAGCAAACTCAACAATATAACTATCACATAAAGCATTCTTATCATGAGTCTCATGCATAAAATTATTACTCTCCACATAAGCATAATCAATTTTATTAGTTGTAGTGGGAGCAAATTCAACAAAGTAGCTATCATTATTATTCTCATCAAGTGTAGGAGGCATAGTATAATCACAAAAAAATTTACTCTCCATAGTAGGTGGCATCAAAAGACCTCTATTATAATCATCACAAATAGGAGGCAAAGTATCATCAAAGAAAATTTTCTCCTCAATGCTTGGGGGACTAAAAATATCATGAAAACCAGCTTCCCCAAGCTTAGAACTTTCTATATCATTATCAACAATGGTGTTCAAAGCGTTCATACTAATATTACTACCGAGCATGCAAATAAGATTTCATAGGTTTTTTAATTTTCGCATCAAACAATCCATGTTTTAAATCAGGAAATAGAATAAGAAGCTCACTCTTGTACATTATGCCAAACTAGTGTAAACAAGAAACAACAAGATGCAATTGCAGGATCTAAAGGAAATAGCTTTGAGCACACACACAACGGCGCCGGAAAAATACTTTACCTGGGACCGTAGTATGAGCGCCTTTTTACCTTTCCTCCCAGGCAACGGCGCCAGAAAAGTGCTTGATGTCTACGGGAGCTTCTATTCTTGTAGACAGTGTTGGGCCTCCAAGAGCGAGAGGTTTGTAGAACAGCGACAAGTTTCCCTTAAGTGGATACCCAAGGTTTATCGAACTCGGGGAGGAAGAGGTCAAAGATATCCCTCTCATGCAACCACTGCAACCACAAAGCAAGAAGTCTCTTGTGTCCCCAACACACCTAATAGGTGCACTAGTTCGGCGAAGAGATAGTGAAATACGGGTGGTATGAATAAGCGAGTAGCAACGGCAACGACACCGAGAAAAGTGCTTTGCCCGAACGATAAACAAGCGATAGTAATGCAGCGGTAGTAACACGGTAAAACGAGTAAACAAGCAGCGATAGCGATATTTAGGAACAAGGCCTAGGGAATAGACTTTCACTAGTGGACACTCTCAACATTGATCACATAACGGAATAGATAAATGCATACTCTACACTTTTGTTGGATGATGAACACATTGCGTAGGATTACACGAACCCTCAATGCCGGAGTTAACAAGCTCCACAATAATGCTCATATTTTAGTAACCTTTAGTGTAAGATAGATCAACGAGACTAAACCAAGTACTAGCATAGCATGCACACTTGTCACCTTCATGCATATGTAGGAGGAATAGATCACATCAATATTATCATAGCAATAGTTAACTTCGCAATCTACAAGAGATCATGATCATAGCATAAACCAAGTACTAACACGGTGCACACACTTGTCACCTTTGCACACGTGCAGGGAGGAATAAAACTACTTTAATAACACATCACTAGAGTAGCACATAGATAAATTGTGATACAAACACATTGCAATCATAAAGAGATATAAATAAGCACCTCACTATGCCATTCAACGGTGAATAAGTATTCGTGAAATATGGCCTAAGAGACCCACACGGTGCACACACTGTCACCTTTACACACGTGGGGCAAGGAGTCTCCGGAGATCACATAAGTAAAACTCACTTGACTAGCATAATCACATCTAGATTACAAGCATCATCATATGAATCTCAATCATGTAAGGCAGCTCATGAGATTATTGTATTGAAGCACATAGGAGAGAGATGAACCACATAGCTACCGGTACGGCCCCGAGCCTCGATGGAGAACTACTCCCTCCTCATGGGAGCAGCAGCGGTGATGAAGATGGTGGTGGAGATGGCAGCGGTGTCGATGGAGAAGCCTTCGGGGGCACTTCCCCACTCCGGCGGGGTGCGGAACGGAGACTCCTGTCCCCCGGATCTTGGCTTCGCGATGGCGGCGGCTGCGGAAGGTTTCGTGGTTTTCGTCGAACGCCCCGAGGTTTTTAGGTCGGGGGCTTTATATAGGCGGAGAGGCGGCGCGAGGAGGGCTTACGGGGGGCCCACACCCTAGGGGCGCCCCCCCTTGGCCGCGCCGGGGTGTGGTGTGGTGGCCACTGCCCCCTTCTATGGCGGTTCTCGTGTGTTCGGATGCTTCCGTGTAAAATAGGAACCCGGGCGTTGATTTCGTCCGATTCCGAGAATATTTCGTTACTAGGATTTACGAAACCAAAAACAGCGAGAAAACGAGAAGCGGCACTTCGGCATCTTGTTAATAGGTTAGTTCCAGAAAATGCACGAATATGACATAAAGTGTGCATATAACATGTAGATAACATCAATAATGTGGCATGGAACACAAGAAATTATCGATACGTTGGAGACGTATCACACCCATTAATGAAGAAATACTTAGAGCTTGCTAATTTGGTTTGCATATTTGGTGTCTCTAGAGTCTAGATAATATCTAGTATTGAGTTTTGAACAACAAGGAAGACGGTATGGAGTCTTATAATGTTTACCATATGTCTTTTATGTGAGTTTTTCTCGTACCGTTCATCCTTGTGTTTGTTTCAAATAACCTTGCTAGCCTAAACCTTGTATCGAGAGGGAATACTTCTCATGCATCCCAAATACTTGAGCCAACCACTATGCCATTTGTGTCCACCATACCTACCTACTACATGGTATTTATCCGCCATTCCAAAGTAAATTGCTTGAGTGCTACCTTTAAAATTCCATCATTCACCTTTGCAATATATAGCTCATGGGACAAATAGCTTAAAAACTATTGTGGTATTGAATATGTACTTATGCACTTTATCTCTTATTAAGTTGCTTGTTGTGCGATAACCATGTTTCTGGGGACGCCATCAACTATTCTTTGTTGAATATCATGTGAGTTGCTATGCATGTGTAATATCCCAGCATTTGGGGTTACAAAGAGAGAGGAAACAGGTGTGTGTGCATTGCATTCATGCATAGAAAATCTGGGGAATTTTCGCGCTTTAAAGTAAAACTGCATCACGATGGCCGAAGTTTCACTTGACCTTGGTGGAATTGAAGTAGCTCATCAAGTCAAGTGCTATAAACCTCGGTGTGATCTTTGTTAAAACCTGTTTTGGGTAGAGATGATTTGATCTAAGGGGTTAGATCAAATGGAACTAACACAACAACGCTCTAAACAATGATCAATTGCTTGATCTTATAAAAGATCATAACATGGTATTCCTTGCCATAACATAAGAACATCTATTAAATTGGAAATCAAGTAACAATAAATGGAGAACCCATTCTTCACTTATCTTCTCCAAGTCTTAAAACTAACCCATGTTCTTACCATGAACCTCATGGTAATTCTTGAACTAAATTCTTGAACTCAACACCAACACAAGCTTATCATTAAACCCTATAGATGGGAGAAGCCTATAACCATTAAATAGATAATAATCAAACTCTAAGTTATTAACAGTTAAAAGTTAAGAAACTACACTTGGGGTATAATTGAATTCACTTTAAAACTAATTACCAAATATGGTAAAACACAAGGACCTAAGTGCATAAAAGCCCCACATTCTTATTTTAAGCATAACTATTTAAATATGTGGAATATCACAAAACTAAATTCATTTACATTACGAATTATAGTTCAAACTATTTGAATAAAATAAACTATGAGTACTTTGAAACTCATATGATCATGCCTTGGTGAAATCAAACATCATCATTCAAAATTGGGGTATAATTATTATTCTTGACATTTTGATCCCAACTATAATATAAATACAATCACATATGATATAGTGACTCACCCATAAGCATAAGATCATTCATAAGACAATTAGTAACAAAAGCCACTTGGCTATCCAAAAACAAATCACAAGAGAGGATATTACCCATGCCACATAGGATGAAAATATCTACATAGCTTGCATCCTAAGCAATGCCACCTCATGCTTAAAGGATTACTATGGATGAGAGCATGACAACCAAGCACCTTACTCATCAAATTAAAACAAGAGTCATCCACCTATGTGTCATGATATTAGAGCATGTCCAAGCCTATAAAAGGAACCCTCTACCTCATTCATCTCATCATCTTGCACCATGATGCAAGAAGACCAACACATTGAGCCACTCCATAAAATAGTTAGGATCAAGATGAAGCAGCTAGGAGGTGGAGGCATGCCACAAGATGCAGGTTTATCAGAATTCCTGAAGAACAAGCTACAGAAGATAGCAAGGTATAAATTCTAAGGAAGACCACATATTTAGATAATCACATCATCATTCCTTGAGTAGAACATTAGATTATAATCCAAGTCCTTGTGGAGTGAGAGGGGTAATTGGTACAACCATATCTAAATATTTCTAGTAATAACTTAGGAAGCCAAACCTTGATCATTATAAATTGTGTAGTGATCATAAACCCTAAGAACTGGAAATAGTAGATATAAGCTCATAAGTAAAGCTTAGAGTTAAAGCCTATAATATATATGGTGAGAAACCATTCATCATTATAACCAAAGTTAACTATAAAAAGAATTATAGCTACTTTAGTTACTTTAAACAATAGATTAAGAATATAATAGAAATCTATTGGTATAAGATAAAACCAATTCTCAAGTCCTTAGTAATTAAAGGAGAACATAAACAACTAAGCAAGTAACCATATTACCTTGGTTAGGGGAGATTAAACCCTAGCAAATGCAATAAGATGTCATCCCAAGTCTATAAACTAGAATTATATCCCAAACCTAGTTTATACATCACTATGGTAATCATAATCTGAACCTAGGCCATAATGGAAATTCAAACCAATTGCCATTAGGTGAATATTATTAGAACCCTAGTATGGCATATTAATAAAATCTTATACTTCATTTAGTAAACATGAGGAAAACCTTGTGATACATCTTATAAATAATACCATAAGTGTGATTATCTACCACTTACCGGAGGTGGCATTTTGGCACACGCGTGCATATGCACCCATTATAGAAAATAATAAAAAACAATTTTAGAAATGTCAAAAAAAATCTGACATAAAATTTTTCTTATACATTGTGACATCCTATGTTCGTTCATAAGTTTTCGTGGAAAAATAACATTTTGTGTGGTGTGTACAAAAAGGACAAAAAAATGTCACAGTACGTAGTCGTGTTACAGACATTAAAATTTGTCTTTTTTACGGGAGCCACGAGAAAAATGTTTTTTCTTTTGAAAACTTGTGTACCAACATAAAATGTCTAGATGTACATGTAAAAATTTAGTATAGAATTTTTTAATACTTTAAAATGTGGATTCACATAATGGGAGCATATGCTCCTATGAGCCAAAGTGCATTTCCCCCACTTACCTAAATAATTAAGACTCAACCTTGAGGAGAGTAATATTCACTCTAGGTATTTCAAAGGATTAAGAGACCATAACAATAATGTTAGTTTTAATATGGATTATCATCAAACCTACCAAACCTGAATAAAATGTTGTTCACATAAAATCATATGCAAATGAATTAAATTCTCAATAAAGAGATCAAGTCCTAATAAAATCTTCTAAAACACTTGGAGTATAATTATTAACTCTAACCATTCCAAAAGGGAGTGGTACTCCAAATGAAAAAGGAAATTAAAGTGAATACTTAAATTCTTGCCTAAATCAAAATTGCAATAAGGTTCTCATATATGTCTGTTCAACAAAAATGGAGTAATACAATTATCCTTTTAATAGTTATAATAAAATTCAGATACTCTAAATACCTGCATGGTATTATATGAGTTAAATTTGAATTAAAACAGAATTATAAAACAGAATTAAATGAAATAAAAACAGAAAAGAGAAAATAGAAAAGGAGGCTTACCTGGACCTTCCCAGACCGCAGCAGCCCAAGCAAGCGGCCCGGCAGGAGTCCACCAACTCGGCCCAAACCGCAGCCCAAAGCCAGCCCAATACCCCTTCTTCTAAAAATATCGAGGACGAGCTCGTCCTCATCCTTTCCGTGTACTGGAGGCCAGCACGACGACGTGCTCGTCTTCTCCCTCGCGCTGGCAAGCCCTCCTTCCTCAACGTCGTGACGAGGCACGTGCCCTGGCGTCGTATAAAGCTCCCTGAAGAACCCTAGCTCGGGATTTTCCCCCTCCTCTGCTCGAATTCATCTCAGACGGAAACCTAGCTCGCCCGGTCACCATTACCGCCGGCGATTGGAGCACCCCCAAGCCAAGATAAGCGCACCAGCGTGATCTCCGTCCTCGACTTGCTCTTCCTGCAAGAGGAATCGAGCTGCCATGCTCGGAATCGTCCCCGACAAGCTCGCCTTCCCCGACGTCGGGAGCAAGCAATTCCGGCGATGCCGACCACCATTGACGTCGCCATCAAGCCCTGCGTGCTCCTGGTTAGCCCCCGAATTCCGTAGCATGCCTATCCTGCTCAATTGCATCTCGTAGCTTCGCTGTAACCATCACCTGTGAGCTCCGCCGCTCGGCCTCGCCGTCGATACTTGCTCCGGCGACCAAATAGGGGCGGCGCTGGTACCGTTACATTCACCGTGATGCCCTGAGTCTAGTGGTCTTGGTAGTTCGTCCGCGCGAGCCCTGAATCGGCGGCGATCGCCGATTTCCGCCGGCCACCGCGAGCTCCTGGACCTGGTTTCAATTTTGACCAGTCCACGCTGACGTGGCAGCCAACGTGGACACCTGGTCCACCAGTCAGTGCCTGGGTATAGTTTAGACCGGGTACGTTTAGTTAAATTGCTTGTTTAAATTTAAATTCTTAATTACTGAAACTTTGCAGATTTATAGAAAATTTGTTATAACTCAGAAAAATAAAAATAAGATATCAAAATTCTCAGAAAGGAAAACTCTATCCAATAAAAATATAATATGAAATTTTTAATTGTAATAAAAATTTAAGTATTTAATACTTGTTATTTAAGCTTTTAATTTTAATTCTAAATGCAATTAAAATTCAGAAATTGAGAATAATATCTAAATTAAATAAAAAACCAGTAAATAAATAAGAAAAACATTAAAAGTAATTTTCTTTATTTGTTATTTTGTTAAATCATTATTAGGGAGATTTAAACCCTGATTAATAATTACCCTAATTCTTAATTGGTTAAAAATAATAAATGCCAAATGAAATATTATTTTTATTCTTAAGTTATTAATAGCTTAAACTTTATAATAAAGTTATTAACCAAGAACTAAGTAGTAATTATGAAACCCTAGTTCCAATAAAAGTAACATTGTGGTTTCATAATTTCATGTGTAATCCTAAAACCCTAATGCCATTTAGACCTTAGCTCCATTACTACATGTGAAACCTAATTTACTTCTAACCTAAAACCAAGGTTAGAACATGTGACCATGGTACTTTATTTCAAATCATAGAGCCATGATTAGCAACTAATGACATACCTATTTCCACATAAAATGTAGAACCCTATCACTAGCAATGTAGTATTCCATGTATGCATGCCCTTAAACCAAGATGATCAAGTAGGATCAACCAAGTGTAAAACCCTAGTTCCTATTTCTAAGACCACCATCCTTAACTATCCATGATTAGCATCACACCAATGTGATGAACCTCAGGAGCAACTATGCCAAATCTTGAGCATTACCTAACCATATTCCACTAAACCCTACTAGTGTTGGATACTTATCAACCATCCTATTTAGGAGCCAATTATTCCTTACTTAATAGAACCAACGAGTAAAACCTAGACCACCTCAACCCTAATTGATATACTTCTTATTATTTAAGAAGTATGTTCTTCAAAAGTTATTCTTTTGAAGTAAATAAAGAATCATCATCAACCCTGCTTATAAGGACATATAAACCCTAGCTAGCTATCACCAATAAGATAAACCAATCTTGATAGAAACCTTGTATGAATAATTGCTTAGAATGCCTAGGCTTAACTCAACCTTACAAGCCCTAGGTGTTGATGAATCCAATCTTGTTTGGATCCATCTACTACTTCCTCCAGAAGCAGTGGAAACCATAGTAAACCATAGAACCCCACAACCCTAATTATCATACTTGTTCTTTATTAAAGAACATGTTCTTCAAAAGTTATTCTTTTGAAGTATATAATAATTAATCATTAACCATGCCATATAGTGCTAAAACCAACCACTATTCATCACATGTTAGGATTATACCAAATGTTATAGTTGTGTGCTATTAATAATATTGTTATTATATATTGCAGCACCTATTCATGATACCAAGTAACCACACCTGAATAAGAACCTTGTATGAGAATCATTCTAAAAGTGCAACACACCCTAAACAAATCATTACAACTCACTGAGCCTAAATCATCGGGGTTAGATCACGCTTAGAGCGATTGCATCTCATACTTATGCATTATTGCATCTTTGCCAATCCTTTAAGCATCGTCCTTACCGGACGATGATGCTATTTCAGAATTTGGAGTTATCGCGTATCGAAGACCTTGTCTGCATAATCTTGCGAGTCAAGAAAGGCAAGTTCATCGCTTGCTCATGTCATTTGAGTATATTTATCAAATTACTTGCAAAGTACTATGATTATCACTATTGCATAAAAACCAAAACCACTATTTTCATAACTATGAATATGACTATGTGGTGGGCAATGGAACCATGGATTGTGTTGATATGGTGGAGGTTCCATTGCACGGGTTTATATCCATCTAGGATTAAACAACAAATGTCGTCCGAGTGATTCTTGTGCCGTAATACCCGTGTTAACCATAAGATGCGGAGTGGGACGGAATAGTCGGTTGTATTTCCACCTCTCGTACATCAACGGATGCGCTTACTAGTAGACACTTGACCCGAGGTTGGGCAAGCGGTGGTGTGGGGATCCCATTCTAATTCCCCACGGTAAGTGGTCTATGATGGGTTGCGGCTACCGGCGAAGGAGTTTGGTTAACGAGTCCCAGACTGTCGTCGTGGTCGGGGTCCATCCTTAATTGGTGTAAGAGGACCGACGAGGACCCAGGGTCGGGGTATGCAACAAAGGGTGGGTGTGCGAGGTAGCGGAGGAATATGATTGGCTATGAACTTATACCGGGCCTCACACCAAAGGAAGTGTGGACGGGGAGTACGCCCGGTTGGCACCAAGGTTAAGATCTCTTATGGGTAAAGCAACACACCTCTGCAGAGTGTAATGAATCGTGACCTGTCACTCCCTGTTCCGGGATATGGAACTGCGAACGCGGCCGGAAAGGAACATCATGAAGTTCTAGTAAACCGGTGAAGGCTGACGGACATAGTTCTTCTGAATAAAAGCAACCTCTTGAAGAAATGGTTATGAAAACCTGCATTGGTATTAGACTTTCTGGTCTAATGTCGTAGCTAGTGCATTAAACACCTCTTTCCTATAATGAACTTGTTGAGTACGCTCGTACTCATCCCACTCTTAAATCCCCGCTTAGATATGGAGGCATCAAAGGAGGATCTACGAGTGCAACTCGAAGACCGAGGAAATCAACAACTACTTCAAGGGACATGAACCTGTCAGAGGAGTCAAACACCACATCCAACAAGAAGACAACCTAGATTAGCAATAGAAGGAACTAGCTGACATAGGCATCCCAAATGGGCCTGCCAAAGATAGTACCCGGGGTTTAATGAAGGCCCACTACCCGAAGAATAAGAAGGTTCGAGAGCCCAAGATATATTAAGGAAAGTAGAATTGTAATAGTAAGTGTTGTTCGTAATTTGGCGGGATGAGTTAGAAACCGTCCGGACTACAGTAACTTGTACAAAACGAAACCCTCGGCTCCACCTCTTATATAAAGGGGAGTCGAGGGACGAGGAGATCATCGAATCATTGTTCACAAACCCTAGTTTTCATAATCGTCGAGTACTTTTCGGCTGAAACCTTCGAGATCTACTTACCCTCTACTTCTAACTAAACCCTAGCCTATAACCAGTAGGCATTGACAAGTTAATCCCTTGTCACTAGCTTCCTAAACTTAGCTCCTATTTAGCTAGAATCTACTCATAGCCTCTGTAGCTAGTTAAATACTCTACAAATAGAGTTCGTGTTAGGATTAGACTAGGAGTCGTTCTCTTGGAGTTTATTTGCAGTTTTATGTGACGCCCCAAAACCGGTACCATGAGGATCCCAGCGAATCCGCCGAAATCCGCACGATATCGATTTTAGAAGACGCACCACCAAGCGCCTCGTACACGCCGAAGCATGCACGCGATGCGGGTGGAATCAATCACGAGAGGTAACATTACAACAGGATTACAATAGAGCCCACAAGAAACAGATATATTACAGCAACGACTTCAACGAGTCAAGATACAAATAGGTACATACAAAGATCCAAATCATACAGAAGATCAAATACGTCCGAGTTCGGACAAGATACAAATTTGGACTAAGAGTCCTGAAGATAAACGATGGCGTCCATAACCACCGCCTGAGCCAAGCAGGAAGGGTAACCTTGCTAGCGTCGTCGCATCGAACATATCTTCATACACTGCCGGTTATATCCCGTAGAAGAAGCAATAAGTACGGGTTCGTACTTAACAAGACTTCAAGACGTATAAGCATTCGTCAACCGATCGTCCTTTGTACTTGAGGCACGCAGGGGACTTAGAGGACGCAAGAGGAATGTCATAGGCATTATGGTGGAGTTAAGCGGCAGCACGCAAGCACTAAAAACCTATAGAGACACTCTACAACATTCGTCTAATCGAGAGAAGGTGAGAGAGCGCATAAACTAACGGTTCTATACTCGCAAACATAACACGGCCGACGCGTTCCCCTCGCAAGGAGGTACTTACAAGGGCACTCACACGGTTGTCAAGTTTTAACCATTTATTATTAGAGTTGTGCTAACTTAATACACAAGTTATTATGATTGAAACGACAGGTGTAAGTTGTCTATGGTCGAGTCATACGGCTCCAAGTCGTCCATAACCGCGGACACGGCTTATCGATAAGATTTAACCCTACGGGGGTGCCCAAATGTGCCCGCACGCACGATCAACCCACTTGCGACGAGTGAATATAACGACTCGCACTCTCCTTCACGACAACAATGTCCGGGAAGCCACCTAACTAAGTTAAACCCGTATCGAAGTCCGGCCGTATCTCCGAAGCGGACCTAGGCATGTTTGCGGCGGCGTACTAGGTGGTTTAAACACACATCGGGGCGATAAACCACTTCGCGAGCGCGCTCCGCGACCTATACGTGCATACCAGAAACAAGGGATACAAGGCACCCGGGGGCTTCCCAAAGATAAAGAAGTAACGGTCGGCATGCACGCAACAACAAATGGTAAAACATTCCAAACTAGTTGTGGCCCTTTGGACAAAGCTATAGATTCGGCGGTGGTCGAGGGAGACCCGAAGCATACCCACGTGTGGTTAGAGCGCTCGGTCTCGGAACGGATAACGGAACTCGGGTCCTAAGCTTTAAAGAAACACAAGTGAGCCGTCACAAAACGATCAGTCGACCCACCGATGCCTCCGCTTAACAATTATTAATAAGTAACCATGATACTTCCAACGGATATAACCATGTAGCATGTGTCATGAACTCCCAACGAGATAACCCGATAAGATAGCAGTAATTGATAACGAGATATAAACAGACACTAGCATGCACTACGACTCGCAAAGCGGACCCGATAACCAAACAACAGTACGTAGGAGGTTGGTGGTTGGTGGTGGCAATATGGGGCGCTTGAGGTAACAAGTGGAAGGGACACGTGACAAGAACGCAACTTAAGGATAGCATGAGGGAGAAGGCAAATTAAAATAGGTGAGCGACTTACGCAGGGGCGAAGTATAGGGGAAAATGCTTGCCCGTTAAAACTTGCCGAGGAACATCGGAGAACTTGTCGTATCTCACCACACCACTTCGTGATCCTATCCGAGAAGAAGCAAATCTTGGACAAACAACGGATGCAAATCTTACTACTACGGCGGAAGAATCGAGCATGACGAAGATAATATGCATGGCATGGCATGTATGATGCGATGCACTTATCCAATTTAAGCGGAGTCGAAACCCCGGACAAACAAATTAGGTTGGAGTTGCATTTCTACCGCCAAAGTTAAGTGTTGATTAACATGGCAAGACATGGCAGGGGTGAGCTACTTCAATATTAAACGGAGCGGGAAATCCCTAGTTGGAAATCTGAAATACTCCGCATATATGTGAGGTGAATATGCAAAACTACCACGACGCGTCATGATGCGTGATGCAAACAGATGTATGGATGACATATTCATGTTCCTTATGTTTTTCTGATCAATTTTCATGTAGAACACTTCTTATTTCGAATTGTAGATTTAAAGACATGATTTTTACAAGTTAAAAGCATTTGCAGCAATTTCCAGAAAAAGCAGAGAAAGGGAAAACGTTTTATACCAGAGAGATGCCAGCCACAGAGGCTGATGCGCGGGACCAGGGGTGCTGATTGGACGCGCTGATGTGGCGACGCTGGTGCGTGTTCTCTCACCGAAGGAAGTTCTAGCCCAGGTCGATGACAGATGGGACTCGCCGGTACACATGGCAACAGACAAAAAGGTTGATTATTTTATTGGGATGCAACAGGATTTGAACACAAGATCTGTTCGATTGCGAACAAGGAACGAACCAGCTGGTTCCTGTTTAGATCATGTCAAAGATGGAGACGAGCTTTACTTCACAGCATCCACGGAGGAAACATGCTATGCACGATGGCATAGGAGATGCAGGGACGCGACCAGCCGGCGGTGATGAGGTAGAGCCGGCGTGACCTTGAGGAAATCCGCGACCAGGTCGGAGAAGATCGAGGCGGACGGCGGCGGCAGGTCGATGACGCACTGCAGCCCGCGGGCGCGAGCGGCGGGAGTCATGCAGGGGAACCGGCCGTCGATGAGTTTGTACACGCGCGGCTGCCGGCACGCGCGAAAGGGCGGGGACGGATGCATGCTTGTCTTCGTCGTTGCAGACGCCGGGATGATCTTGGGAGCGGAGAGGATGAGCGAGGAGAAACAGAACGGGAGAGAGTGGCGGCGGGGAAGAGGACTAGCAGGGCTAGGGTTGCAGGGTAGGAACAGGGAAGATTTATAGGATGGATGCGGACATCCTCGGACGTCCCATCGAGTTTCATGGCGACGTGGAGCGTGGGGATCAGCGCCGTACGAAGAAGACAACGACAGCAGGAAGCAGCAAAGGTTGTTGGTGGGCTGTGGGCTGAAAAGAGTAAAGCCCAGAAAGGAGAAAAGATTGGTTACGTGGTGCTGCTCTCTCTTTTCAAAACGCTGCTTAGTTTTGCTTTGAATTGCAAAGCAGATAAAAGAAAGAGAAGAAGAGTTTTTATTTTAAAATTCTTTTAATTCTGAAACTGTTTTGAAAACCAATTTAAAAGAACAAAGCCAGAACAAACAAATATCATTTTGAATTTGAAACCATATGAGAGGGAAAAACATAAAATAATTAGGATTTATAAAATAAATTTTATTTAGTAAAAACATGGATGATAAGATGCATGATGCCATGATGATGCACAAAAGAAAAAGAACAAGCAGATCTATTAGGGGTACTACCCGGGGCCGTTACAATCGACACCACTAACAAGGGATCGCGCCCCGAGATCCCACGTCCAGGTACGGGGGAAGAGAGGTGAACTATCGGATCTTCAGGCGACGTGTCGATCTCCTCGACACCACTAACAAGGGATCGTTGTCCCGCTGTCGATGATGACTCCGGAGAAACAAAGGAAGGAGTAACAGTCACACGGATCCACCTATTCAGGTAACAAGGGCGAATAGTAAGAGTAGTCGGTATGGGGGCCAATCCATCCCGCACCCGAACTATTAACCCTGAACATAATTAGGAGAATCGTGTAACCAACTCTCGGATCTCAGATTGACGATATCGACAAGCATTGTCAGCAAGGATTCGATTGGATCAAAGCACAAGGGATTGAAGAGGGATCACAAAATAAGGATGATATCAATCGGAGAAGACAAGGTTGCCGTCGGTGATGTTCTTCTGTCGGAAAGGTCTTCAGAGATCGGTCCTATTAGGTTAAGGCAGAGATCGTCCAACCCACGATGAAACCTAAGACTCGGAGAAGCAGATAAGAGAGAAGACTCAAAACTCGCAAAGGTAAGAGGAGAAAGAATATAGATAAGGAGAAAAACAGAGCTAATCAGATCTATCCAACGAGTTTTCAGAAAATAGTTTTGACACTAGACACAACGTCCGTTGGCAAGGTTATCCTACAAGCTGGACTAGTGGGGTACCGTCAACCTGAGGCTCTGATACCAACTTGTGACGCCCCAAAACCGGTACCATGAGGATCCCAGCGAATCCGCCGAAATCCGCACGATATCGATTTTAGAAGACGCACCACCAAGCGCCTCGTACACGCCGAAGCATGCACGCGATGCGGGTGGAATCAATCACGAGAGGTAACATTACAACAGGATTACAATAGAGCCCACAAGAAACAGATATATTACAGCAACGACTTCAACGAGTCAAGATACAAATAGGTACATACAAAGATCCAAATCATACGGAAGATCAAATACGTCCGAGTTCTGGACAAGATACAAATTTGGACTAAGAGTCCCGAAGATAAACGATGGCGTCCATAACCCCGCCCGAGCCAAGCCGGAAGGGTAACCTTGCTAGCGTCGTCCGCATCGAACATATCTTCATACCTGCCCTGGTTATATCCCGTAGAAGCAGCAATAAGTACGGGTTCGTACTTAACAAGACTTCAAGACGTATAAGCATTCGTCAACCAGTCGTCCTTTGTACTTGAGGCACGCAGGGAACTTAGAGGACGCAAGAGGAACGTCATAGGCAATATGGTGGGGTTAAGCGGCAGCACGCAAGCACTAAAAACCTATAGAGACACTCTACAACATTCGTCTAATCAGAGAAGGTGAGAGAGCGCATAAACTAACAGTTCTATACTCTGCAAACATAACACAGCCGACGCGTTCCCCCCTCGCAAGGAGGTACTTACAAGGGCACTCACACGGTTGTCAAGTTTTAACCATTTATTATTAGAGTTGTGCTAACTTAATACACAAGTTATTATGATTGAAACAGCAGGTGTAAGTTGTCTATGGTCGAGTCATACAGCTCCAAGTCGTCCATAACCGCGGACACGGCTTATCGATAAGATTTAACCCTGCAGGGGTGCCCAAATGTGCCCACACGCACGATCAACCCACTTGCGACAGGTGAATATAACGAATCGCACTCTCCTTCACGACAACAATGTCCAGGAAGCCACCTAACTAAGTTAAACCCGTATCGAAGTCCGGCCGTATCTCCGAAGCGGACCTAGCTGTTTGCGACAGCGTACTAGGTGGTTTAAACACACACTGGGGCGATAAACCACTTCGCAGCGGCTCCGCGACCTATACGTGCATACCGTAAACAAGGGATACAAGGCACCCGAGGGCTTCCCAAAGATAAAGAAGTAACAAGTCGGCATGCACGCAACAACAAATGGTAAAACATTCCAAACTAGTTGTGGCCATCGGACAAAGCCGTAGATTCCGGCAGTGGTCGAGGGGAGACCCGAAGCATACCCACGTGTGGTTAGAGCGCCGGTCTCGGAACGGATAACAGAACTCGGGTCCTAAGCTTTAAAGAAACACAAGTGAGCCGTCACAAAACGATCAGCTGACCCACCGATGCCTCCGCTTAACAATTATTAATAAGTAACCATGATACTTCCAACAGATATAACCATGTAGCATGTGTCATGAACTCCCAACAGATAACCCGATAAGATAGCGGTAACGGTAACGAGATATAAACAGCACTAGCATGCACTACGACTCGCAAGGCAGACCCGATAACCAAACAACAGCTGTAGGAGGTTGGTGGTTGGTGGTGGCAATATGGGCTGCTTGAGGTAACAAGTGGAAGGGACACGTGACAAGAACGCAACTTAAGGATAGCATGAGGGAGAAGGCAAATTAAAATAGGTGAGCGACTTCTGCAGGGGCAGAAGTATAGGGGAAAATGCTTGCCTGTTAAAACTTGCCGAGGAACATCCGGAGAACTTGTCGTATCTCACCACACCACTTCGTGATCCTATCCGAGAAGAAGCAAATACTGGACAAACAACGGATGCAAATCTTACTACTACGGCGGAAGAATCAGCATGACGAAGATAATATGCATGGCATGGCATGTATGATGCGATGCACTTATCCAATTTAAGCGGAGTCGAAACCCCGGACAAACAAATTAGGTTGGAGTTGCATTTCTACCGCCAAAGTTAAGTGTTGATTAACATGGCAAGACATGGCAGGGGTGAGCTACTTCAATATTAAACGGAGCGGGGAAATCCCTAGTTGGAAATCTGAAATACTCCGCATATATGTGAGGTGAATATGCAAAACTACCACGACGCGTCATGATGCGTGATGCAAACAGATGTATGGATGACATATTCATGTTCCTTATGTTTTTCTGATCAATTTTCATGTAGAACACTTCTTATTTCGAATTGTAGATTTAAAGACATGATTTTTACAAGTTAAAAGCATTTGCAGCAATTTCCAGAAAAAGCAGAGAAAGGGAAAACGTTTTATACCAGAGAGATGCCAGCCACAGAGGCTGATGCGCGGGACCAGGGGTGCTGATTGGACGCGCCGATGTGGCGACGCTGGTGCATGTTTTCTCACCGAAGGAAGTGCTAGCCCAGGTCGATGACAGATGGGACCCGCCGAATTACATGGCAAAAGACCAAAAGGTTGATTATTTTATTGGGCTGCCACAGGATTTGAACACAAGATCTGATCGATGGTGAATAGGGAACGAACCAGCTGGTTCCTGTTTAGATCATGTCAAAGATGGAGACGAGCTTTACTTCACAGCATCCACGGAGGAAACATGCTATGCACGATGGCATAGGAGATGCAGGGACGCGACCAGCCGGCGGTGATGAGGTAGAGCCGGCGTGACCTTGAGGAAATCCGCGACCAGGTCGGAGAAGATCGAGGCGGACGGCGGCGGCAGGTCGATGACGCACTGCAGCCCGCGGGCGCGAGCGGCGGGAGTCATGCAGGGGAACCGGCCGTCGATGAGTTTGTACACGCGCGGCTGCCGGCACGCGCGAAAGGGCGGGGACGGATGCATGCTTGTCTTCGTCGTTGCGGACGCCGGGATGATCTTGGGAGCGGAGAGGATGAGCGAGGAGAAACAGAACGGGAGAGAGTGGCGGCGGGGAAGAGGACTAGCAGGGCTAGGGTTGCAGGGTAGGAACAGGGAAGATTTATAGGATGGATGCGGACATCCTCGGACGTCCCATCGAGTTTCATGGCGACGTGGAGCGTGAGGATCAGCGCCGTACGAAGAAGACAACGACAGCAGGAAGCAGCAAAGGCTGTTGGTGGGCTGTGGGCTGAAAGAGTAAAACCCAGAAAGGAGAAAAGATTGGTTACGTGGTGCTGCTCTCTCTTTTCAAAACGCTGCTTAGCTTTGCTTTGAATTGCAAAGCAGATAAAAGAAAGAGAAGAAGAGTTTTTATTTTAAAATTCTTTTAATTCTGAAACTGTTTTGAAAACCAATTTAAAAGAACAAAGCCAGAACAAACAAATATCATTTTGAATTTGAAACCATATGAGAGGGAAAAACATAAAATAATTAGGATTTATAAAATAAATTTTATTTAGTAAAAACATGGATGATAAGATGCATGATGCCATGATGATGCACAAAAGAAAAAGAACAAGCAGATCTATTAGGGGTACTACCCGGGGCCGTTACATTTTACCTCATTGTAAAGAAGGAGGCTATGATGATCTTATGTAATAGAGTCAATATTGTAATTCTATAGACATGCCTTGGACCCGCATATGTTTCTGTTGTACCACTCTGAGCGATATAATACTAGTGGAACGGTGTTTCATTGGTGTTATATCAGACTTGCATACTACACCATGCAGTGGTATGCCGGGTCACCACAATTGGTATCAGAGCAAATGCTTTGAACCTAGGATTAAAACCCTTTAAAGGATACCTATAGGATTGGTAGTGTCTATAGGTATTTGTCTTAGATAAACCAAATATTTCTTATGACTTGAGATGGATATTCACTTGAGAATAATCCTGACACACTTGAGTCAAACTTTCTTACTTATCTTTGATAAGTGAAGTTAGCTAGCTAATCTCAAATTATGTAGGATACTCTTAAGACCCTAAAATAATTATGAGCAGACCACAGTTGGTATACAATACATGGTAGTCCAAAGAGAGGATACAACCATAAGGAAGATATCCTAGTGGAAGATGTGTACCAACACATGCAATTGGTAAGTAAATTATCCAAACGTGTAAAAACAACTGATAGTAAGGAATGAATATGAGTTATGTGAGGTAGTATAGACCATGATGAGTCAATCATGGGAGGTAAGGAAGAGAAATAGGAATAATATATGACTACTTACATGGTAGAGATAGAAATCATATATGATACACCTGAGAATCATAATGTGATGGATTAGAACATCATAAATATTTAGGAGAAGTACAATAAGAAGTCAAGTGCTAAACAATAGTGCAAGAATTGTGTTCCGAAACAATGGGAAGTGTGCCAAGCACATCATGATCATAGTTTTATGATAGAAACACTTGGAAGTATAGGAGTTTTATCTTAATAGATAAGTATTTAGAGTAGCCATGTTAGAACTCAATGTATCATAGGAAGTAGTCCTCAATAGCACTTATATATGGTACACCACTTTATTAGAACTTCCAAAGAAAACTAGGTTAACCTTAACTATCCTAGACCACTTTGTTTCAAGTTTATATCATTGCAAATGAGCAATTAAGATAAATGTTGAGACAAATAATAGAAATTCACGTATTCGTGCTAAGTATCACGATATAAACCTATCTTATGTGGTGTTTTATATTACACATCAGAGCCTGATATTTAGAGATGTCATACTCAACTATTTTATTCAGGCTTATGATGATGTGTATTATAAAAGCACAAAGCTGGATTTTCTTGGATTTTATTGAATTTTCATTGATTGACTAGATCCATACATGAAGTTCGACTTTGATATGCAAATGCATGTTGCTATATCAAGTTCTGACTTGATGCTATAGATCTAGAGGGTAATAGTATTCGTGTGAGGAAGCGACGAATTCCGGAAGATTCCGAAGACAAGATGAAGGTTCATCTGAGAAATGAAGTAAAGTTGTGGGAAGTAACCACAATACTCCGAATGAAGTACAATCGAAACTCATGCTTACCTCAACAGAGGAGTACTTTTGTACGAAAGAAGCATGAAGGTGAGAAATATAATGATTATGGTGAAGCTGAAGCAGATCCATAGTCAGCATGGAAGAGGGAATGCATGGGAAATCACTTAGGATACTATATTCATAGTGTCAGCTAGTGGTTTTCTTGCTAAATAAACCCTGAATGAAGGAAGGTGATATATGAAATCATAGCAGACATAAGAAGACCATAGTCGATATCAGAAGACCACAATTGGTATAATATCAATATTGCGAGATAAAGTAGAAGATGTCTCGTCCCGTTGATCAGAACCTATAATAGAATCCATTTTTAGATATCAAATAGCCACAGTTGGTATAATAACCACAAATTGGTATCAGTTGGTATTACAAATAGTCTATGATTTAATTAGTTGTAACAAAAGTTTGTGAACAAATAAAACTCTTGTCAGCCAAATAGCTAGATCCATAAACATTTAGTCGAAGGATTCACATTGGATGTCCACAATTGAGTGGATACACCACAAACATTCTTCGCGGGACCTTAGAAGAAGTAAAGCCCATAAGTTAGAACCAGACCAATATTCCAACCATAGTCTACTAGTTGGAAGAAAAGGAATTGAAGACCATAAGAAAACTCTAAGGGGTAGAGTAAAGATTGAGTTGGATGTACAATAACTCAATATTTTGAGCAAGATAGTTGAAGAAGGTATGAACTGAGAGGAAGTTCGATCTTATTTTCATAAGATTGTGGAACAATACTTTCAGAAGAAGGTCAGACCAGAAGCCGAGGTTCAAACCTCGAGGACGTAAGAAGTGGATTATAACTTGAGCAAGTGAGTAATATTTACTCGTAAGTACGATAGCTCAAGTCAGCTAAGTTTAATGAAGTTGGACGAAGAAAATACCAAAGACCAAATAAAGCTCTAGATGGCCAAAGATCGAAGAAGATTGAACACATCAATACCAAAGACTAATAGAATGATTCCTTTCATGGAACCTAAATAACCAAAATAGTTTTAGGTATCACCTATAAACCATGATTGGATGGACTAAATTAGTCTAATCCATTCTTAGGAATAAACCATCACGACCATTTCCATGGTAAGTACCTTACTAAGTCCCAATATTGAAGTTTTGGTGGTAAGGGAAAAAAACAAAGACCTATTTTATCAAACAGGAGAATGTTATCCAATTAGTCCTCAATAAAGACTGCCAAGACAAGAAGAAGTCCCAATCATTGAATCTTCAATGAGATAGGAAACAAGATTATATTAGTTGGAAGAAATCAATGAATCAAAGTAAGAGCCATGGTTCAGAGACAAGTATTATTAGATTCTAGAGAAAAATCATAGCACTGGAGTAAGAAACTAATGTTCAGAGACAGATACTAATGGACTCCAGGAAGAATCTGGACAAGGGATATATACAATTATATCTATTAAGATCACCACGGAGTTCGAGAAAAGATGTAGTCTGCACAAGTCAGATTCACACTCCGAAACGTAAGAGAGTTCAAACTTCGAGGACGAAGTTTAGTTTAAGGGGTAGAGACTGTAATATCCCAGCATTTGGGGTTACAAAGAGAGAGGAAACAGGTGTGTGTGCATTGCATTCATGCATAGAAAATCTGGGGAATTTTCGCGCTTTAAAGTAAAACTGTCACAGTAACTGAAGTTTCACTTGACCTTGGTGGAATTGAAGTAGCTCATCAAGTCAAGTGCTATAAACCTCAGTGTGATCTTTGTTAAAACCTGTTTTGGGTAGAGATGATTTGATCTAAGGGGTTAGATCAAATGGAACTAACACAACAACGCTCTAAACAATGATCAATTGCTTGATCTTATAAAAGATCATAACATGGTATTCCTTGCCATAACATAAGAACATCTATTAAATTGGAAATCAAGTAACAATAAATGGAGAACCCATTCTTCACTTATCTTCTCCAAGTCTTAAAACTAACCCATGTTCTTACCATGAACCTCATGGTAATTCTTGAACTAAATTCTTGAACTCAACACCAACACAAGCTTATCATTAAACCCTATAGATGGGAGAAGCCTATAACCATTAAATAGATAATAATCAAACTCTAAGTTATTAACAGTTAAAAGTTAAGAAACTACACTTGGGGTATAATTGAATTCACTTTAAAACTAATTACCAAATATGGTAAAACACAAGGACCTAAGTGCATAAAAGCCCCACATTCTTATTTTAAGCATAACTATTTAAATATGTGGAATATCACAAAACTAAATTCATTTACATTACGAATTATAGTTCAAACTATTTGAATAAAATAAACTATGAGTACTTTGAAACTCATATGATCATGCCTTGGTGAAATCAAACATCATCATTCAAAATTGGGGTATAATTATTATTCTTGACATTTTGATCCCAACTATAATATAAATACAATCACATATGATATAGTGACTCACCCATAAGCATAAGATCATTCATAAGACAATTAGTAACAAAAGCCACTTGGCTATCCAAAAACAAATCACAAGAGAGGATATTACCCATGCCACATAGGATGAAAATATCTACATAGCTTGCATCCTAAGCAATGCCACCTCATGCTTAAAGGATTACTATGGATGAGAGCATGACAACCAAGCACCTTACTCATCAAATTAAAACAAGAGTCATCCACCTATGTGTCATGATATTAGAGCATGTCCAAGCCTATAAAAGGAACCCTCTACCTCATTCATCTCATCATCTTGCACCATGATGCAAGAAGACCAACACATTGAGCCACTCCATAAAATAGTTAGGATCAAGATGAAGCAGCTAGGAGGTGGAGGCATGCCACAAGATGCAGGTTTATCGAATTCCTGAAGAACAAGCTACGTAAGATAGCAAGGTAGAAATTCTAAGGAAGACCACATATTTAGATAATCACATCATCATTCCTTGAGTAGAACCTTAGATTATAATCCAAGTCCTTGTGGAGTGAGAGGGGTAATTGGTACAACCATATCTAAATATTTCTAGTAATAACTTAGGAAGCCAAACCTTGATCATTATAAATTGTGTAGTGATCATAAACCCTAAGAACTCGGAAATAGTAGATATAAGCTCATAAGTAAAGCTTAGAGTTAAAGCCTATAATATATATGGTGAGAAACCATTCATCATTATAACCAAAGTTAACTATAAAAAGAATTATAGCTACTTTAGTTACTTTAAACAATAGATTAAGAATATAATAGAAATCTATTGGTATAAGATAAAACCAATTCTCAAGTCCTTAGTAAATAAAGGAGAACATAAACAACTAAGCAAGTAACCATATTACCTTGGTTAGGGAGATTAAACCCTAGCAAATGCAATAAGATGTCATCCCAAGTCTATAAACTAGAATTATATCCCAAACCTAGTTTATACATCACTATGGTAATCATAATTCGAACCTAGGCCATAATGGAAATTCAAACCAATTGCCATTAGGTGAATATTATTAGAACCCTAGTATGGCATATTAATAAAATCTTATACTTCATTTAGTAAACATGAGGAAAACCTTGTGATACATCTTATAAATAAGACCATAAGTGTGATTATCAACCACTTACCTAAATAATTAAGACTCAACCTTGAGGAGAGTAATATTCACTCTAGGTATTTCAAAGGATTAAGAGACCATAACAATAATGTTAGTTTTAATATGGATTATCATCAAACCTACCAAACCTGAATAAAATGTTGTTCACATAAAATCATATGCAAATGAATTAAATTCTCAATAAAGAGATCAAGTACTAATAAAATCTTCTAAAACACTTGGAGTATAATTATTAACTCTAACCATTCCAAAAGGGAGTGGTACTCCAAATGAAAAAGGAAATTAAAGTGAATACTTAAATTCTTGCCTAAATCAAAATTGCAATAAGGTTCTCATATATGTCTGTTCAACAACAATGGAGTAATACAATTATCCTTTTAATAGTTCTAATAAAATTCAGATACTCTAAATACCTG
Source organism: Lolium rigidum (assembly GCF_022539505.1). Taxonomy (NCBI): domain Eukaryota; kingdom Viridiplantae; phylum Streptophyta; class Magnoliopsida; order Poales; family Poaceae; genus Lolium; species Lolium rigidum. Next base: position 62,087,021 of record NC_061511.1, read on the forward strand.
CATGGTATTATATGAGTTAAATTTCAATTAAAACAGAATTATAAAACAGAATTAAATGAAATAAAAACAGAAAAGAGAAAATAGAAAAGGAGGCTTACCTGGACCTTCCTGCATCAGCAAGCAGCCTCAAAGAATCGGCCCAAGCAGAGTCCACCAACTCGGCCCAAACCGCAGCCTCAAAGCCAGCCCCAATACCCCTTCGTCTAAAAATATCGAGGACGAGCTCGTCCTCATCCTTTCCGTGTACTGGAGGCCAGCACGACGACGTGCTCGTCTTCTCCCTCGCGCTGGCAAGCCCTCCTTCCTCGATGTCGTGACGAGGCACGTGCCCTGGCGTCGTATAAAGCTCCCTGAAGAACCCTAGCTCGGGATTTTCCCCCTCCTCTGCTCGAATTCATCTCAGACGGAAACCTAGCTCGCTCGGTCACCATTACCGCCGGCGATTGGAGCACCCCCAAGCCAAGATAAGCGCACCAGCGTGATCTCCGTCCTCGACTTGCTCTTCCTGCAAGAGGAATCGAGCTGCCATGCTCGGAATCGTCCCCGACAAGCTCGCCTTCCCCGACGTCGGGAGCAAGCAATTCCGGCGATGCCGACCACCATTGACGTCGCCATCAAGCCCTGCGTGCTCCTGGTTAGCCCCCGAATTCCGTAGCATGCCTATCCTGCTCAATTGCATCCCGTAGCTTCGCTGTAACCATCACCTGTGAGCTCCGCCGCTCGGCCTCGCCGTCGATACTTGCTCCGGCGACCAAATAGGGGCGGCGCTGGTACCGTTACATTCACCGCGATGCCCTGAGTCTAGTGGTCTTGGTAGTTCGTCCGCGCGAGCCCTGAATCGGCGGCGATCGCCGATTTCCGCCGGCCACCGCGAGCTCCCCGGACCTGGTTTCAACTTTGACCAGCCCACGCCGACGTGGCAGCCAACGTGGACACCTGGTCCACCGGCCGCGTCCTGGGTATAGTTTAGACCGGGTACGTTTAGTTAAATTGCTTGTTTAAATTTAAATTCTTAATTACTGAAACTTTGCAGATTTATAGAAAATTTGTTATAACTCGGAAAAATAAAAATAAGATATCAAAATTCTCAGAAAGGAAAACTCTATCCAATAAAAATATAATATGAAATTTTTAATTGTAATAAAAATTTAAGTATTTAATACTTGTTATTTAAGCTTTTAATTTTAATTCTAAATGCAATTAAAATTCAGAAATTGAGAATAATATCTAAATTAAATAAAAAACCAGTAAATAAATAAGAAAAACATTAAAAGTAATTTTCTTTATTTGTTATTTTGTTAAATCATTATTAGGGAGATTTAAACCCTGATTAATAATTACCCTAATTCTTAATTGGTTAAAAATAATAAATGCCAAATGAAATATTATTTTTATTCTTAAGTTATTAATAGCTTCAACTTTATAATAAAGTTATTAACCAAGAACTAAGTAGTAATTATGAAACCCTAGTTCCAATAAAAGTAACATTGTGGTTTCATAATTTCATGTGTAATCCTAAAACCCTAATGCCATTTAGACCTTAGCTCCATTACTACATGTGAAACCTAATTTACTTCTAACCTAAAACCAAGGTTAGAACATGTGACCATGGTACTTTATTTCAAATCATAGAGCCATGATTAGCAACTAATGACATACCTATTTCCACATAAAATGTAGAACCCTATCACTAGCAATGTAGTATTCCATGTATGCATGCCCTTAAACCAAGATGATCAAGTAGGATCAACCAAGTGTAAAACCCTAGTTCCTATTTCTAAGACCACCATCCTTAACTATCCATGATTAGCATCACACCAATGTGATGAACCTCAGGAGCAACTATGCCAAATCTTGAGCATTACCTAACCATATTCCACTAAACCCTACTAGTGTTGGATACTTATCAACCATCCTATTTAGGAGCCAATTATTCCTTACTTAATAGAACCAACAAGTAAAACCTAGACCACCTCAACCCTAATTGATATACTTCTTATTATTTAAGAAGTATGTTCTTCAAAAGTTATTCTTTTGAAGTAAATAAAGAATCATCATCAACCCTGCTTATAAGGACATATAAACCCTAGCTAGCTATCACCAATAAGATAAACCAATCTTGATAGAAACCTTGTATGAATAATTGCTTAGAATGCCTAGGCTTAACTCAACCTTACAAGCTCCTAGGTGTTGATGAATCCAATCTTGTTTGGATCCATCTACTACTTCCTCCGTATGAAGTGGAAACCATAGTAAACCATAGAACCCCACAACCCTAATTATCATACTTGTTCTTTATTAAAGAACATGTTCTTCAAAAGTTATTCTTTTGAAGTATATAATAATTAATCATTAACCATGCCATATAGTGCTAAAACCAACCACTATTCATCACATGTTAGGATTATACCAAATGTTATAGTTGTGTGCTATTAATAATATTGTTATTATATATTGCAGACTCTGTTCATGATACCAAGTAACCACACTCGAATAAGAACCTTGTATGAGAATCATTCTAAAAGTGCAACACACCCTAAACAAATCATTACAACTCACTGAGCCTAAATCATCGGGGTTAGATCACGCTTAGAGCGATTGCATCTCATACTTATGCATTATTGCATCTTTGCCAATCCTTTAAGCATCGTCCTTACCGGACGATGATGCTATTTCAGAATTTGGAGTTATCGCGTATCGAAGACCTTGTCTGCATAATCTTGCAGTCAAGAAAGGCAAGTTCATCGCTTGCTCATGTCATTTGAGTATATTTATCAAATTACTTGCAAAGTACTATGATTATCACTATTGCATAAAAACCAAAACCACTATTTTCATAACTATGAATATGACTATGTGGTGGGCAATGGAACCATGGATTGTGTTGATATGGTGGAGGTTCCATTGCACGGGTTTATATCCATCTAGGATTAAACAACAAATGTCGTCCAGTGATTCTTGTGCCGTAATACCCGTGTTAACCATAAGATCTGGAGTGGGACGGAATAGTCAGTTGTATTTCCACCTCTCGTACATCAACGGATGCGCTTACCGTAGACACTTGACCCAGGTTGGGCAAGCGGTGGGGTGGGGATCCCATTCTAATTCCCCACGGTAAGTAGTCTATGATGGGTTGCAGCTACCGGCGAAGGAGTTTGGTTAACGAGTCCCGGCATCGTCGTCGTGGTCGGGGTCCATCCTTAATTGGTGTAAGAGGACCGACGAGGACCCAGGGTCGGGGTATGCAACAAAGGGTGGGTGTGCGAGGTAGTGGAGGAATATGATTGGCTATGAACTTATACCGGGCCTCACACCAAAGGAAGTGTGGACGGGGAGTACGCCTTGGTTGGCACCAAGGTTAAGATCTCTTATGGGTAAAGCAACACACCTCTGCAGAGTGTAATGAATCGTGACCTGTCACTTCCTGTTCCGGGATATGGAACTGCGAACGCGGCCGGAAAGGAACTCCATGAAGTTCTAGTAAACCGGTGAAGGCTGACGGACATAGTTCTTCTGAATAAAAGCAACCTCTTGAAGAAATGGTTATGAAAACCTGCATTGGTATTAGACTTTCTGGTCTAATGTCGTAGCTAGTGCATTAAATACCTCTTTCCTATAATGAACTTGTTGAGTACGCTTGTACTCATCCCACTCTTAAATCCCCTGCTTAGATATGGAGGCATCAAAGGAGGATCTACAGTGCAACTCGAAGACCGAGGAAATCAACAACTACTTCAAGGGACATGAACCTGTCAGAGGAGTCAAACACCACATCCAACAAGAAGACAACCTAGATTAGCAATAGAAGGAACTAGCTTCCTAAACTTAGCTCCTATTTAGCTAGAATCTACTCATAGCGTCTGTAGCAAGTTAAATACTCTACAAATAGAGTTCGTGTTAGGATTAGACTACGAGTCGTTCTCTTGGAGTTTATTTGCAGTTTTACCTCATTGTAAAGAAGGAGGCTATGGTGATCTTATGTAATAGAGTCAATATTGTAATTCTATAGACATGCCTTGGACCCGCATATGTTTCTGTTGTACCACTCTGAGCGATATAATACTAGTGGAACGGTGTTTCATTGGTGTTATATCGGACTTGCATACTACACCATGCGGTGGTATGCCGGGTCACCACAACGATGTCCGTCTTGTCTCGAAGTAAGAGAGATCTACCACCTTTATGGTTGGAGCATGCATATTGTTAGAGAAGAACTTTGGGCCGCTAACTAAAGCCATGATTCATGGTGGAAGTTTCAGTTTTGGACATATATCCTCAATCTCATATGAGAATAATAATTGTTGTCACATGCTTATGCATTAAAGAGGAGTCCATTATCTCGTTGTCCATGTTGTCCCTGTATGGATGTCTAAGTTGAGAATAATCAAAAGCGAGAAATCCAAAATGCGAGCTTTCTCCTTAGACCTTTGTACAGGCGGCATGGAGGTACCCCATTGTGACACTTGGTTAAAACATGTGCATTGCAAAGATCCGGTAGTCCAAGCTAATTAGGACAAGGTGCGGGCACTATTAGTATACTATGCATGAGTCTTGCAACTTGTAAGATATAATTTACATAACTCATATGCTTTATTACTACCGTTGACAAAATTGTTTCATGTTTTCAAAATAAAAGCTCTAGCACAAATATAGCAATCGATGCTTTCCTCTTAGAAGGACCATTCTCTTTACTTTTATGTTGAGTCAGTTCACCTATCTCTCTCCACCTCAAGAAGCAAACACTTGTGTGAACTGTGCATTGATTCCTACATACTTGCATATTGTACTCGTTATATTACTCTATGTTGACAATTATCCATGAGATATACATGTTACAAGTTGAAAGCAACCGCTGAAACTTAATCTTCCTTTGTGTTGCTTCAATACCTTTACTTTGATTTATTGCTTTATGAGTTAACTCTTATGCAAGACTTATTGATGCTTGTCTTGAAGTACTATTCATGAAAAGTCTTTGCTTTATGATTCACTTGTTTACTCATGTCATTACCATTGTTTTGATCGCTGCATCCACTACATATGTTTGCAAATAGTATGATCAAGGTTATGATGGCATATCACTTCAGAAATTATCTTTGTTATCGTTTTACCTGCTCGGGACGAGCAGAACTAAGCTTGGGGATGCTTGATACGTCTCCGACGTATCGATAATTTCTTATGTTCTATGCCATATTATTGATGATACCTACATGTTTTATGCACACTTTATGTCATATTCGTGCATTTTCTGGAAATAAACTACTAACAAGATGCCGAAGTGCCAGTTCCTGTTTTCTGCTGTTTTTGGTTTCGTAAATCCTAGTAACGAAATATTCTCGGAATTGGACGAAACAAAGACCCAGGGGCCTATTTTGCCACGAACCTTCCAGAAGACCGAAGAGCATACGAAGTGGGGCCACGAGGTGGCCAAACCACATGGCGGCGCGGCCAAGGAGGGGCCCGCCCCGCCCTGTGGTGTGGGCCCCTCGTCGAGCCCCCGACTCCGCCCCTTCCGCCTACTTAAAGTCTCCGTCGCGAAACCCCCGATGCGAAAAACCACGATACGGAAAACCTTACCGAGACGCCGCCGCCGCCGATCCCATCTCGGGGGATTCCGGAGATCTCCTCCGGCACCCCGCCGGAGAGGGGATTCATCTCCCTGGAGGACTCTACACCGCCATGGTCGCCTCCGGAGTGATGAGTGAGTAGTTCACCCCTGGACTATGGGTCCATAGCAGTAGCTAGATGGTTGTCTTCTCCTCATTGTGCTTCATTGTTGGATCTTGTGAGCTGCCTAACATGATCAAGATCATCTATCCGTAATACTCTATGTTGTGTTTGTCGGGATCCGATGGATAGAGAATACCATGTCATGTTAATTATCAAGTTATTACATATGTGTTGTTTATGATCTTGCATGCTCTCCGTTACTAGTAGAGGCTCGGCCAAGTTTTTGCTTTTAACTCCAAGAGGGAGTATTTATGCTCGATAGTGGGTTCATGCCCGCATTGACACTCGGGACGATGTGACGAAAGTTCTAAGGTTGTGTTGTGTTGTTGCCACTAGGGATAAAACATTGGCGCTATGTCCGAGGATGTAGTTGTTGATTACATTACGCACCATACTTAATGCAATTGTCTCGTTGCTTTGCAACTTAATACCGGAAGGGGTTCGGATGATAACTCTGAAGGTGGACTTTTTAGGCATAGATGCGGCTTGGATGGCGGTCTATGTACTTTGTCGTAATGCCCAATTAAATCTCACTATACTTATCATGTCATGTATGTGCATTGTTATGCCCTCTCTATTTGTCAATTGCCCGACCGTAATTTGTTCACCCAACATGCTTTTATCTTATGGGAGAGACACCTCTAGTGAACTGTGGACCCCGGTCCATTCTTTAATACTCGAAATACAAATCTGCTGCAATACTTGTTTTTACTATTTTCTCTCGCAAACAATCATCTTCCACACAATACGGTTAATCCTTTGTTACAGCAAGCCGGTGAGATTGACAACCTCACTCGTTTCGTTGGGGCAAAGTACTTTGGTTGTGTTGTGCAGGTTCCACGTTGGCGCCGGAATCCCTGGTGTTGCGCCGCACTACATCCCGACGCCATCAACCTTCAACGTGCTTCTTGGCTCCTCCTGGTTCGATAAACCTTGGTTTCTTTCTGAGGGAAAATTTGCTGCTGTGCGCATCATACCTTCCTCTTGGGGTTGCCCAACGAACGTGTGAAATACACGCCATCAGGGATCTACAAGGGGCATACTGTTGAGTGCAGTGTCATTCTTGAGGCGGTGGCAGACCAGAACCTTTGGATTTGGCATGCATTTTTTGGCATGGTAGGAACAACCAATGATATCAACGTGTTGCAGCGTTCTCCGATGTTTGCCAGGCTAGCTGAGGGACAAGCTCCTGCCGTGAACTTTGAGGTAAATGGCCACGCATACAACAAGGGGCACTATCTAGCTGATGGTATCTAACCGAAGTATGCTACATTTGTGAAAACAATTCCCTCTCGATCAAACGAGCTGGAAGCCTATTTTGCAACATGCCAGGAAGCAGCACGCAAGGATGTTGAGCGTGCTTTTGGGGTGCTTCAGCAGCGTTTCGCCATTGTCAGGTACCCTGCTGTCACTAGGTCTGAGTCTCAGATGTGGGAGGTGATGAACGCTTGTGTGATCATGCACAACATGATCATTGTGAGAAAGCGTGACGAACCTGTGCAGGATGATGAACCATTTGATTATCAAGGGCCATTTGCCGAGGTAGGGCATGTACCCCAAGAATTTGCTACTTTTCTTCATATGCACTGAAATTCGAGATGCAGATGTCCATGCACAACTTAAGACGGATCTACCTGCGCATTTGTGGGCGACGAGAGGAGCCGCCAACAATGCATGATTTTATTTCTATTTGTTTGGTTGTGTGAATAGTTTAAGTACTATTTGTTTGTTTGATTGATTGTATGAATAATTTAAGTACTATTTGTTTGTTTGATTGTATGAATAATTTAATTCTATTTGTGTGATTGTATGAATTATTGAATATAGTATAAATAAAATGTGATTGATATGTTGTTTCAAAATATTGTAAAAAGGGAAAAAAATTGGGGGCCGCCGTATGGGAGGTGCCGGTGTGGGAACAACCTCCCTAAATAGAGGATGCACTGCCAACGCCCCCATACAGCAGTGCCGGCGATCCTGCCGGCGACTATTTGAAGGGTGCCGGTGGAGATGCTCTAATAGGCAAGTGGCTGCCATGGGAGATGAATACTCGAACGATGACGACAGCGAGCTTCAGTGGATGTAGCGCCCAGCCACGTGACGATAAATTTTTATCTTGCAAGGACGCTCGTCACGACGACTCCCTCAAGATCAACCTCACCGAGCAGAAGACGAATATATAGATAGGGTTCACATTTTTTTTGAGGCTTGATCAGTGGGTTCCCCCACTGACTTATTTTTATTAACTTTATAAATAAAGGCAAATACATCAAAAATTGTTGCTAGATATTAGCAACAAGCATCTATCTATCTACAGGCACGAAGCCTAAAGGAAAAAAGGAGAAAGGGCAGAAGTTACCAAAATCTCTCAACCAAATTTTGAAAGCCACTTCATTTCTACTTCATTTCCTAATATTTTGGTTCAACTTTTTGGTCAATCGTCGGAGTTTCACTAGTCTCTTAGGAGTTCTGCAGATTTCTATCATATCTATTAGGGTTTTGCTAGTTTTCAGTCAGCTGGAACTATCTTAGTTCTGAGTTAAGTTTTTAACTGTTAGATGTTTGCGCAAAGATTCCTGCATAAACTAGCCTTTTCTGTTATTTTTTTTTCTCAGGCGAGGACTGGCCCGTACAGGATAAATGGAGTGCGTCTATTTGGGCTGCCTTTATTTTGTCGAGCTGCCTTTGTAGAACGCCATTCCGGTTAATTGCTTCCCGGTGTTTTTTCATTGTGTGTGCAATCCGAGTAGATTTTTGTACTGGTCCGAGTTATTAATTTTTTATGGGATCTATGCGCTAAGACTTTTCTTTATTTTTTCTATAATGTTTGTCCTATTAGAGCCATTTTTTAAACTGTGTGAGGCTTATGAAGTCCTAGTTTTGTGGGTAGTTTTTCATCATAGAAAATGGGAGACTAATTTTTCCAATTTGCAAATGAGGCTTTTTAGTTGCAAATTGGGCTACAACGAGATTTTTTCTAGTCGAAACTAGGTTCGCAGGTGAGTTTTTTCCGGTTGCAACTCAGGTCGTAACTACGATTTCCAGTTGCAACTAGTGTGCCAACTGAGATTTTTTTTGTTGTAGCTGGGTTCCCAATTGAGATAGTTCTAGTTGCTAGTGGGGTCTTAATTGAAAAATTTCCAATTGCAGGTGGGGTCGCAACTGAAATTTTAGCAGTTGCAAGTGAGGTCGTAATTGAGATTTTTCCTAGTTGCAAGTAGGGTCGCAACTGAGATTTTCCAGTTGCAAGTGCGGTCGCAACTGAGATTTTAGCAGTTGCAAGTGTGGTTGCTACTGAGATTTTTCTAGTTGCAAGTGGGATCGTAACTAAGATTTTTCAGGTTGCAAGTGTGGCCGCAACTGTGACTTTTTTTTTAGTTGCAAGTGGAGTCGCAACTGATATTTTACCCGTTGCAAGTGTGGTCACAACTCAGATTTTTCTAGTTGCAAGTGGGTTCGCAACTGAGAATTTTTAGTTGCAACTGTGGTCGCAGCTGAGATTTTTTTCAGTTGTAAGTGCGGTTGCAACTGAAATTTTACCTGTTGCAAGTGTGGTCGTAACTGAGATGTTTCCAGTTGCAACCAAGACTTTTTCAATTTCAAGTGGGGTTGAAGCTATAATGCAATTGGGGTCGCAACTGAGATTATAGCAGTTGCAAGTGAGGTCACAACTGTATTTTTTACAATTAATAAGTGAAATTGAATTTTTTTTCTAGTTGTGGGAGAGGTCACAATTGATATTTTACCAACTAGAACTGATTTTTTTTTGTTATAGCCAGAGCCTCGAAAAGTAATTAAATCGCTTGAAATCTTCGCGGAGAAAATGCAAATGTATACACTCTACTTTAGGAAACAAGGTGTGCAGCATAGATGAAGGAGTCTCTTTCAAGCTAATTTGTGAACTGGTCCGTCCTTGATAATATGTCACGGCACACACTATGAGGTTAGTTTAATAGTATTTCTTGTAGCGCATGGCTATCTAGGCAAACCCCATACGCGCGTACCACGCCGCACACCCGGCTCGCGGTATGGGCCGGCCTAGTTAGGTGCGGGCTTCCTCTTTTTCGATTTTTTTATTTCTCCTTTTTTGTTTCTTTTTTCCCTGTTTTTGTGTTTTGTTTTTTGTTTTATCTTTCTTTTGTGCTTTTTTCTGTTTCTTTTTTGTTACTTTTAATTTTCAGATTCAAAAAATATAACAATTTAAAAATGTTAAAATTTAAAAAATGTTCAAATCTAAAAATGTTCAAAATAGAAAATGTTTAAATTTGAATAATTTTTAAGCATAAAAAATTAATTTAAAATTTGTACAAAGAAAAAAATATTTATTTTAAATTTATTCAAATTAAAAATTGTTCACCTTAAAATTTGTATATTTTTTTAAAAAAATAAATTTTTAAATTCAAAATTTAAGAAGACGTGCTTTAGGAAAATATTTAGATTAAAAATATAGTTTTATAAAATATGTTTCAAATATAAAAATTGGTCAAGAGTTTTTATTGAAATTCGAAAATTGTTTAAAATATAAAAATTGTTCAATTAGAAATTTGTTCAAATTTTATAAATGTTCAAATTTGAAAAATGTCCACATATAAAAAACAATAAATTTTCGAAAATAATGCTTTTAGAGAAATATGAAAAGGAAAAAACAAAAAACAGTGAGAACGGTGAGAACGGTGGGCCCACCCAAAACGCCTGCTGGGAGGTGTGCGGTGTGGTGTGCACACCGCACAGCTCGGTAGATATCACCTTCCGGCTGTCTACGCACGTACTCGATGATCGATCACTTTGTTTTGGGCCAGATCCAACTGAAAGCGATGCTTTCCGTTTCATGGGCTGATAGTTGATCACGTCAGCTAGCTAAGAACTATCTTACTTCCCAGCCTTAGACAGATCCTATCTATTATTAGCGCATATGAACTTGTATTTGAGTATGTTGTGAACTTGTAACGTATTCTTATTTTTTTTCCCAAAATTCCACCAATCTGCATTAGAACTTGTGAAAACAATATTTTTCCTATGTGATACTTATATTTGTCTAAGAAATTTTTAGTTTGTCTTACGACACGTCCAGATTTTGATAAATTCCTGGGTCCGTCACTGCTCCAATGAGAAGCACAGGTGTTCCCCGTCTTCGATGGGAGCATGGCACTTTGATAGGAAGACTAGAGATTTTTCTAATGCTAGTTAAAGAGGAGAAAACTTGGGTGATAGATATCATTTTCAAGATTCAGTGGTTGTGGTTCACTAAAAGAGCTTCCACTTAATTAATCGTGGGATCTTTTGTTCTTTTGTAGGATTTTGTAGCAAATATTTCACCTTTTCATCTATAATATAGCATATTATAGATGCAGATAGATTAGATCCGTGCAATAGGCCCGGTCCTCACTAGACGTGTGGCTTGTTCATGATGAACATAGAATGGCATTATATGTGTTGTCGTGGTGAACAAACAAATGCCATGGGATGGTTTAAGTTGGGGCCGATATGTATCGATGGAATCGGAGGAGGGGGGAGGGTGGAGACGAGACTCACTAAAACACACACACAAACATGGTGATATACCTAGGTTCAGGGCCCTCGTGAGGAGGTAAAGCCCCTACTCCTGCATGCGTCTACTGTGTCTCACTTAGCCACTTGGCCAGAGGTAGAAGATGTAGCGTACGGCTTTAACTCGGAACTTCCCTCTCTCTATTCGTCCGTCCCGCACACGGGAGCCCCTCCTCTCCTTATATAGGGGAGAGGGGGCTTACAAGGGAAGGAACCCTATGAGAATCTACGCCTACGTAAGCTAACTTCATAAACCTTATTTGGCTCAGGTTGTGACGTTCCCCTCTGCGGCCCTTGTCTGGTGACATTCCTTCATCGGCATACGGTTGTTTAATCGTCAGCACCTCGCTTTGGCTTCAGAGCTTCGTATAAAGCTGATCCCGCATACATCACCTGTGTCTTGTACCGGATGACCGGATCTTTGACCTGCAGTGGACCGTTGGTCTCGTTCCGGATCATAGTACCGGCATACCTCTGGTATCCTGATCTTTGGTAACCCGTATCTCGCATTCTTATGCCCGGATTAACTTTCGGGTTCCCTTAAGCCAGAAGCTGTTGGAGATATGCCCAAGAGGCAATAATAAAATGGTTATTATAATATATCTTTGTGTTTATTATAAATGTTTGCATACCATGCTATAATTGTATTAATCGAAACATTGATACATGTGTGTTATGTAAACAACAAGGAGTCCCTAGTAAGCCTCTTGTATAACTAGCATGTTGATTAACAGATGATCATGGTTTCGTGATCATGAACATTGGATGTTATTAATAACAAGGTTATGTCATTAGGTGAATGATATAATGGACACACACCCAAATAAGCATAGCATAAGATCACGTCATTAAGTTCAGTTTGCTATAAGCTTTCAATACATAGTTACCTAGTCTTTTGACCATGAGATCATGTAAATCACTTATACCAGAAGGGTACTTTGATTACATCAAACGCCACTGCGTAAATGGGTGGTTATAAAGGTGGGATTAAGTATTCGGAAAGTATGAGTTGAGGCATATGGATCAAGAGTGGAATTTGTCCATCCCGATGATGGATAGATATACTCTGGGCCCTCTCGGTGGAATGTCGTCTGATTAGCTTGCAAGCATGTGAATAGTTCACAAGAGATGATATGCCATGGTGGGATGAAGCGGCCTGGGCTAACTTTACATGACCGCGTTCATGAGACTTGCTCCACGCTCAACATGCAACTTGTATTGCATAAGTGACTTTGCGGGTGTCTGTCTCGCTCACCATAGTTAAGATTCAATTTACTCTTTCAACTGACAATATTAGTATCACCGTTGTGGTTCATGTTCGTAGGTAGATTGGATCTTACTCGAAAACCCTAAATCACGTAAAATATGCAAACCAAATTAGAGGCATCTAACTTGTTTTTGCAGGGTTTGGTGATGTGATATGGCCATGATGTGATGATAAATATGTATGAGATGATCATTATTGTATTGTGGCAACCGGCAGGAGCCTTATGGTTGTCTTTATATATCATGTAATAGTATTATTTCAAAGTAGTTGTAATAGTTGCTACATGTGGTGTACAACCATGAAGACGGCGCCATGGACCTTGACGCTACGCCGACGATGATGGAGATCATGCGCGTTGATGATGGAGATCATGTCCGTGCTTTGGAGATGAAGATCAAAGGCGCAAAGACTAAAGGGCCATATCATATCACATATGAATTGCATGTAATGTTAATCCTTTATGCATCTTATCTTGCTTAGATCGCGACGGTAGCATTATAAGATGATCCCTCACATTAATATCAAGATAATAAAATGGTCTCCCCTCGTATGCACCGTTGCTACAGTTCGTCGTTTTGAAGCATCTCGTGATAATCGGATGTGATAGATTCTACGTTCACATACAACGGGTGTAAGCCATGTTGCACATGCGGAAATACTTGGGTTTGCTTGACGAGCCTAGCATGTACAGACATGGCCTCGGAACACAGGAAACCGAAAGGTTGAACACGAGTCATATGGATGATATGATCAACATGTTGATGTTCACCATTGAAGCTACATCATCTCACGTGATGATCGGTTTTGGTGTAGTGAATATGGATCGTGTACCACTAAACAACTATGAGGGATGTTGTATTAAGTGGGAGTTCATTAGTAATTAGATTAAAACATGAACTAATTATCATGAACATAGTCTGAATAGTATTTTGAATTAAATTTGTAGAACTGGCATCCGTTTTCTACCATGCGCTAGTTGATGGCGTGTATTTCACACGTTCGTTGGGCAACCCCAAGAGGAAGGTATGATGCGCACAGCAGCAAGTTTTCCCTCAGAAAGAAACCAAGGTTTATCGAACCAGGAGGAGCCAAGAAGCACGTTGAAGGTTGATGGCGGCGGGATGTAGTGCGGCGCAACACCGGGGATTCCGGCGCCAACGTGGAACCCGCACAACACAACCAAAGTACTTTGCCCCAACGAAACGAGTGAGGTTGTCAATCTCACCGAGCTTGCTGTAACAAAGGATTAACCGTATTGTGTGGAAGATGATTGTTTGCGAGAGAAAATAGTAAAACAAGTATTGCAGCAGATTTGTATTTCGAGTATTAAAAGAATGGACCGGGGTCCACAGTTCACTAGAGGTGTCTCTCCCATAAGATAAAAGCATGTTGGGTGAACAAATTACAGTCGGGCAATTGACAAATAGAGAGGGCATAACAATGCACATACATGACATGATAAGTATAGTGAGATTTAATTGGGCATTACGACAAAGTACATAGACCGCCATCCAACTACATCTATGCCTAAAAAGTCCACCTTCGAGGTTATTATCCGAACCCCCTCCGGTATTAAGTTGCAAAGCAACGAGACAATTGCATTAAGTATGGTGCGTAATGTAATCAACAACTACATCCTCGGACATAGCGCCAATGTTTTATCCCTAGTGGCAACGAGCACAACACAACCTTAGAACTTTACATCACTTCGTCCCGGTGTCAATGCAGGCATGAACCCACTATCGAGCATAAATACTCCCTCTTGGAGTTAAAAGTAAAAACTTGGCCGAGC